>NW_026611579.1:95000-222500 GCF_029633865.1 Lampris incognitus | reverse complement strand
GAGCGGAGCGTCATGTACCTTACCCGGTGAATGCAGAGTTTCCCAATGTGTAAAGGACGTGTACAATCTGCCGAAGACCGAGAGGACCAGGAAGTACCCCTTGGACCTTAAAGACAAGTCGATGTCTTCCACTCAGCTTTTCCCTTCATCCGGACATGTTGACGATTTCCCGCCTGGGTTTCACTCGTGGTTTTCATCGCCTTGACTCGCTTCATTCGTCAGCCATCACCCTGGTTCCAGCCATGGATGTATTACAGACTGGATACACCACGGGGAACGCCCCCGCCCCCCCCCCCATTCATTCCTATGGAAGTTGCTCAATGGCGCATGAAGCCAGTGCTCAGTGGCGCATTTAATAGGGACCAAGCTCGGTACTGCACCTGGGCCCAAAAAGACTTTTTCACGTCCGCCAGCATGGGGAAGGAGAGAATAATGACGAGAAAGGAAATTGTTTGTGGCTACTAACCAAAGTCGGAATCATCTCTGTATATTGTCAGGTTTTGACATCTGAGTGTTTTTTCCTTTTTTAATTCGCCATTTCATTCACCACCTACCTCTAGGAACCTATTTAGGGACCTACGTCTGGGTGCCGTTGATGTGCACGATCTTGCCGGCCCCAGCCTGCATGCACGCGCTCCCAGCTGATCAGTCATTGATCACCATCCACGCTGATCACCGACCCTCCAGCGAACGCCACAGAGTGTATTCCAAGGTGAAATTCGAATATGGGCTATACAGTGATGTCAATTAAAACAGACGTATATTAATTTAATATAAATCTGTTGTTTAATATGGTATGTCAGCTAATTATGGTCTGTTTCTGACCAACGTACTTGCCACCGCTGGGCCCAGCGCGTTCACAAGCACATTCCACACATTCTTTCCGGTCCGTGGGGGCTTGCTTCCAACTCATGGTCTGTGTGTGACAATCACCAATGCACCTGCTGTTTTATTTTGCTGCTTGACGTACTCAAGTGAAACGGCCATTTGTTTTTTGGTCCCAGGCCTGCAAGGTTTCATTTTGAAAAAAGAGACGTTCTTTTGTTTGTTTTTTTGCAGTATTGAGGGTGTGTGTGGGCCCTTTGGATAGGAGGTACATAGGTAACGAAATAAGAAAAGTGTTTAAAGTCAAATGGAATTTAATTAGAAAGCCCATTATCAAAAGGTCAATACATTCAAGTGATGTGAAGTATCTTGTCCTTTGAAGAATTGCTATTTTTTATTATTGATTTAGATATTTGTTTTTTACATTTACTGAATTCATAATTTGCATTTAAAGTATTGTGTGTGTCATGTTTACATTTCGTGAAGGTTTATTTTGGGTTAGAAGTATAAATACTGGTTAAAGAAATTGTTCATTAGTGAACAAATAATTTAAAACATAATTCTTAGTAGGATTAAACAAAAGTAGTATATCTATATTCCTGGTAAATGGAGGCACCGTCGCCAATTAAAATTCATTTTTGCATAAAAGAAAAAGGGTTAGCTTAGGAATTTCATTTATTGTGCACAGGTTAGCACGGCAGCCATTTGTTAAAAGTACCCAGGGCCCCGCCCATCGTACTACAAACCTTAGTTATACAGTGAAAACTATATAGCTACGTGGGACGGGTGTTACACAGAGATTTGTTCACTGAGTTTGATGTGTGGGTTTGTTGATCACTTCAGAATATTGTTATCGTTTATCTGTATGCTACATCGTGCTTCTTTACATTTTCGAAAAAAATCATCATTCATTCATTCATTCATTCATTCAAAATCTTAGGAAATTTTGCTTCCCCATACCTGATGCCGTAGCACCTTCTCAGCAGATATTCATTGATATTTTCCATCTGTTGTACAGCAAACATAGTGTACATCACTGTCCTCATTATGTAACAAAAATAAAAGGAAATCGGTTTTGACAAAAGTTGTAATTTAACTGATCCTGTTCTGTATTACAGTGTGTGATTACAGAAGAGGAAAACAACAGGATGGAGAGACCCCCAACTGTAACACAGGAAGCGAGGAGATGGAGAAAGCAGGGCCCTCATAGTAAAGAGATGTGCCCCACTCCATTGCAGGAGGACATGATGATGATGACAGATGTGGTTTACTTTGTGCGAGCATGCCTGGAGAGGACTGCACACCTCCAGACATTTATCCAGGGGAGATCCATTTATGAAGAGGAACTCTTCAAATACAAAGAGGCAAATGGCGCTCTTTCCACCAAGGAGGCCATTGAGCAAAAAAAAAAGTCAGCTGAATGGCAAGAAGAAAGAATGAGGATGGCAGAGGTGGAAGATATTTTGCAAACCATCCTGAAAATGACTGCACACATCCAGAGATCTCTCCAGGAGAGAGCCAATTATGAAAACAAACTCCTCTGCCAGAATGAGAACCTCCAGACCGAGTGTCTTCTCAGATCAGAAGAGGCACAGGCTGCATACTCTGCGAAGGAGGCCATTGAGCAAGAAAAGCAATCAATTCTCCTGGACAAAGACAAGCTCCTGCAGGAGGTGGAGGCCCTGCAGAGATATGCTGCCCTGGTTAGCGCTGCCGCCCTGAAAGAGGAGAAGTTAAATGCTGTTGCTATTGAGAAAATAAATGCACTAGTGGAGCAGGTGGAGCGCCATGCTGACGATGCTGATCTTTGGGAGCAGCGCAATAAAAAGATTGTTTCTGAGGCAGAGGAGGAGCTACATAGACACCTCCAGCAGTGGCAGGAGGAGAAGGAGCATCTCCTTAATTATCAAAAGAACCTCCTCTGCCAAAATGAGACCCTCCAGACCATGTGTATTCTCAAATCAAGAGAGGCACAGGTCGCTTACTCTTTGAAGGAGGCCATTGAGCAAGAAAAACAGTCAATGCTCCAGGACAAAGACAAGCTCCTGCAGGAGGTGGAGGCCCTGCACATATATGCTCTATGTGAGAGCAATTACGCAATGGAGTTAGAGAAGTCAAAAGTTGCCACCATTGAGCCTCTTGTGGAGCGGGTGAAACGCCTCACTGAAGATGCCAAGCTTGTGCAGCAGAGTGACGCAGCCCTGAATAAGGAAACATCCTCTCCTAATGAAGGGGAGATGGAGGCCAAGGGAGAAAATAAAGTCAAGCCCAAGAAGGGCCGTATCAGACGCTTCTTAGCAAGGATGAGGAGGATGTTTTGATGCATTTGTTCGCCCTTTGACAGAGACTTTTTTTGTTAAAAGAGCCCTTCACTCTTCAACCCACTAACAAAAGGCCAACAACAACTTTAAAAAAATAATATAACCTGTCTCTGTCATTTCAATCCGGTTACCTAAGCCCACCTGTCGAATTCGGTTGTCCAGCGTCCCTGAACCTCAGCTGCCCAGTGTCCCCGAGTCTCAGCTGACCAGTGTCCCCGTGTCTCAGCTGCCCAGCGTTACCAAGTCTCAACTACCCAGCATCCCTAAGTTTCAGCTACCCAGTGTCCCAGATTTTCAGCTGCCCAGCATCACCAACACTCAGTTGCCCAGCGACCCTGAGTCACACTTGCCCAGCGTCCCTGAGTCTCAGCTGACCAGGGTCCCCGTGTCTCAGCTGCCCAGCGTTACCAAGTCTCAACTACCCTGCATCCCTGAGTCCCAGCTACCCAGCGTCCTAGAGTTTCAGCTGCCGAGCATCTCCAACACTCAGCTGCCCAGAATCCCCGAGTCTCAGCTGCCCAGCGACCCTAAGTCTCAGCTGCCCAACGTCCCCAAGACTCAGCTGCCCAGTGTTCCCGAGTTCCAAAATTGTCGGTCTGTTCCTGTGCCATTGGCCATCTTTGCCGACGTGCACACTGGTCCTGTGCCGTCGGCCGTCTTTCCCGATGAGAGGTCTGTTCCTGTGCTGTCAGCTGTCTTTGCCGACATGAGATCTGTCCCTGTGCCTTCGGCTGTCTCTGCCGACATGTGGTCTGTTCCTGAGCCGTCAGCCACGCCTCTGAAGCCTGCTCCCCTGTCTCCCGAGTGGCTGCTCCGCCGCCTGTGAGTCCTGTCCCCCGAGTGGCTGCCCCACCGCCTCTGAAGCCTGTCCCGCGAGCAACTGCATCACTGACTCTCAGCTACTCAGCGTCCCATAGTTTCAGCTGCCCAGCATCTCCAACACTCAGCTGCCCAGCATCCCCGAGTCTCAGTTGCCCAGCGACCCTGAGTCTCGGCTGCCCAATGTCCCCAAGCGTCAGCTGTCCAGTGTTCCTGAGTTCCAAAATTGTCGGTTTGTTCCTGTGCCATCAGCCATCTTTGCCAACGTGCACACTGGTCCTGTGCCGTCGGCAGTCTTTCCCGATGAGAGGTTTGTTCCTGTGCTGTCGGCTGTCTTTGCCGACATGATATCTGTCCCTGTGCCTTCGGCTGTCTCTGCCGACATGTGGTCTGTTCCTGAGCCGTCAGCCACGCCTCTGAAGCCTGCTCCCCTGTCTCCCGAGTGGCTGCTCCGCCGCCTGTGAGTCCTGTCCCCCGAGTGGCTGTCCCACTGCCTCCCAAGCCTGTCACCCGAGCGGCTGTCCCGCTACCTCTGAAGCCTGTCCCTTGAGCAGCTGCCGGGCCTCCTACGAAGCCTGTCCCACGAGAGACTGCCCCGCTGCTTCCGAAGCCTGTCTCCTGAGCGGATGTAACACCGCCTCCTAAACCTGACCCCCGAGTGGCTGCCAGGCCACATTTGAAGCCTGTCCTTTGATCGGCTGCCCCACCGCCTCCAAAGCCTGTCCTCCGAGTGGCTGCCACTCCGCCTCCGATGTCTGTTTCCCGAGCGGCTGCTGGGCCACCTCCGGAACCTGTCTCCCGAGTGGGTGTCCCGCCGTCTCCAATGCCTGTCCCTCGAGTGGCTGCCGGGCCTCCTCCAAAGCCTGTCCCCCAAGCGGCAGTCCCGCCGTGTCCGAAGCCTGTCCGCCGAGCGGCTTTGCCACCGCCTCCTAAACCTGTACCCTGAGCGGCTGACAGGCCGCCTCCAAAACCTGTCTCCCGAGTGGCCGTCCCGCCACATCCGAAGCCTGTCCCGCAGCGGCTGCCCCGCTGCCTCCGGAGCTTGTCCCCCAAGCGGCTGTCCCGCTGCCTCCGAGGTCTGTTTCCCAAGTGGCTGCCATGCCGCCTCCGAGGTCTGCTTCGCTAACGGATGCCTGGTCGCATCCGAAGGCTGTGCTCCTAGCAGCTGCCGGGCCGCCTCCGAAGCTCGTCCTCCGAGCGGCTGTCCCGCTGCCTCTGAATCCTGTCTCTTGAGCAGCTGCAAGGCCTTCCCCAAAGCCTGTCCCGCGAGCGACTTCACCGCTGCTTCCGAAGCCTGTCCCCTGACTGGCTGCCCCGCTGCCTCTGAAGACTGTCCCCTGAGCGGCTTTATCACCGCCTCCTAAGCCTGTACACTTATTTATCTAAATACATAATCCAATATATAATTAAGTTTGTCTGCATTGGTTTCTAATACAAATTGCCAATAAAAATGTGTTTTATCATAGAGTCATGCCTTTCTCAATTGAATTAACAAATAATTGTCAATATATATGTCATATTTACTTAATTTAGCAATAAATAATAATAATAATAATAATAATAATAATAAATAAAAACATGGTTTACAATGTGAGTTAAAGTGCTGTCTGAAGTCCTATTCTTATATGTGTATTTGTACACATGTCATCTGTTTGGAGATTAAAATAAAAGGTTTCAAACAATGAAGCACAATTACCCAATTGCTTTTATTGTTTCTCACATAATATGCTTATTATATATTGTGATTATACCTGTTCCGTTGCTGCCACCTATAGGCGGACCAGGGTATTGATATTACGGGTGCCTTGGAGTGTCACGTGAAAGTTATTGTATAATAAAACCACCGGCTGTCACGACGGCAAATTTCGAATCCCTTTCTCGACTGATTTATGTTATAAACCTAGCAGTATAAGTTGCTCAATACTCTAAGGGAGATACAACAATGCTAATCTAGTGATACCATACCTTTAATATGTAAATGTCAACATAGCTTTAATTATCGCTACACATTAAAAACCGAGTCTGCGTTTAACCTTCAACAAATGAATTAAAAACTAAACATGTCGGGAGAAAACCAAAGTGAAGTCTGACTTATTTGCTGAGCGCTAACAAAGTGAGAGTCAGATGTGGCGAGCCACATGGGACTGACTGGCTTGCAGAGGCTTGAATTGCCTCTGGTGATGGGTGGGCACTTCATTGGCCGATCAATGACTGTCAGGAACTGTGGGCCCATTGAAAGGAGAGGAACTGTCGCAGAGGGCGGGTCTTCTGTGGCGGCTAAGGAAGACGGTGAAAGTTTGAGTGTGAAGAAGTTGATGTTTGATTGTGATGACGTCACCAAAAGGTTAGCAGCTGCAAAATGGATTTGTGCGAGTTCGGGTAGGCTGTCGAGACAAAAAGAAATGAACGATGGCTGCCGTGTTTGAGGTGAACTGACCGTTCTGCAGTAGGAGCGGCATCGTCAGCAAACCTGTTGGGCAGTTTGGATGTTTCTCCCTTCCTTTTCTCCCAAATCCCTCCTGAGAGTATTCCCTGCCCCTTGGCTTCGTCCACTTTAGCACTGGGCTTAAGGAGGAATTCGTCTTGGAACAAGGTTTTCGGCTGTTGCTCGGCGTGCAGCGAGGCGCTGCGGTGTCGTTCTTCATCCAGCAGAGCAGACACTGTTGTCGGTAAATGAGTAGAAATGTGCGAACTTTATACGAACGATTTGCAGCCCCCCCCCCCCGGAAACTAACTGCGGTGTTAAATTAAATAAATGCTGTTATTGTTCCAGTTCACCGTCCCACCAGTTCTGTTAGCTAGATAGAAAGGCTGAGAAGCTGTGAGGTCGCTACACATTCACTTAGGCCTGTACTAGCACACAACATGCAGCGAGGCCTCACTACATCGGTATAGTTGAGCCGTTACACGGAGGAAGAGATTTACCGAGCAGCTTTATGGAGATCCTCCCTGTTTAGGCTTGTCCGTTTTCTTCAGAGGGGCAGAAACACTTCAGAGGGAATTGTCAGATCCAAAGTTAATACTGCGGTACTGGGCCGGTTCTGCGGGGGTATCAACGGGAGCAACCGCACCGGGCGCAGGTCTGCAGGGGCGCTGAGTCTGCTGTAAGTGCAGGGATTGTTAATTGTGTGTCTCAGCAGTGCAAAGAGGCCCTGTATGTTGCTCCTCCTGGCAGTTTCCCTATTTTCTGAGAACGATTTATTTTCAAAAATGTATCAAAAGTTGTGTCGTCCTCCCCCTCCCCCATGAGTTAGTATAGCCTATGGTGAAGACGTGAAATTCGGTTCTACTAACCAAAAAAATGTCTGGAAACAAATCTGGTTGTATGCAAAAAAAAGAGGCAGAAAATGCAAAGAAGGTATACGGTGCTTGGCTTAACGTTCGGGCAGCAGAACACTTGGAGGATGCTGTGGATAGCAATGAAGCTAGCACATCCACCACGTGTGCTAACTCAGCAGCAGAGGATACCGGAGCGGACAGCGACCGTGGCGCTCTAGCACCTCCACCGCTATCGAGAATGCAAACGACCATCAAGAATCTGTCGAGGAAGAGGGAAGTCACGAAAGTGATGGGGAGCGTGAGTTTGACTTATTTGATCCTGCACAGTGGCCAGACAGAATGCAGGATGATGACATCAGAACGGACATAGTCAGAAATAAACCACTGCAGGTGACCGATTTTGATTTCCCTAAAATGGATGGGCGTCGTTTCACACCAGATAATTACACCAGGACAGTCGGTGCCCTAAAAGTACCTCGGCCATGGTTAGTCTACTCAAAGTCTGCCAATGCTGTCTTCTGTTTCTGTTGTAAGTTGTTTGGAACTGACAAAGGGGTCTTCCTTACTGGTTTTTCAAACTAGGTCAAGTTATCAACGAGACTGACTGAACACGAGAATTATCGTTCTCATCTTGACAATTTTTCAAAGTGGAAAACTCTGGAATTCGCTTTGGCTACTGGTACAACGATGGACAGCCACCAGCAAGCAGAGCTTCTCAGTGAGAGACAACGGTGGCATGAAGTGCTTAGCTAAATTTTGGATTGCATCATGTCTCTTGCATTACAAAACCTTGCATTTAGAGGAAGTGTCGATCGCCTTTACCAAGAAAACAACGGCAATTTTCTTAAGCTTGTGGAATTTTTGGCCAAATATGATGCTCCATTAGCACGACATCTCAATCATTCCAAGACTACCCACTACCTCAGCAAAAACATTCAAAATGAGTTTATTGGACTCCTACCTTAGGCAGTGTTGGAAAAAATGGTGCAGAAGGTCAAAACAGCTGGATATTACAGCATCATGATGGACTGCACACCAGATGTGTCGCACAAAGAACAGCTCTCTCTCGTTTTGCGATATGTTACAACAGACCAGAAGGTAGAGGTGCATGAGAGCTTTTTTGAATTCATTGCTGTGAAAAGCACAACGGGCGAGGCACTTGCAGATACACTGCTAGAAAAGGTGGCTAAATATGGTATCAACATTGATGATTGCAGGGGACAATGTTTCGATAACGGGGCCAACATGAGGGGTGTGCACAGGGGAGTACAAGCAAGGGTGAAGCAGGTTAACAAGCGGGCTTTCTTTGTGCCCTGTTGCCCTCACAACTTGAATCTGGCCATTGAACATGCAGCTGAGTCATCGAACGAGGCCAAGAATTTTTTTGGAGTGCTAAATCAGCTAGACAAATTATTCGGAAAATCAACGACACGTTGGGGGATTCTTGAAAAACATATACGCATCACACTGAAACCTCTCTCAGAGACCAGATGGAGCGCTCATGCTGACGCGACAAGAACGGTAATTGAGCAGCTACCCCAGGTCATAGATGCACTCATAGCCATCAGTGAAGATAGCACCTATGATTCCGAGACCACCTGTAAAGTCACAAGTCTCGTGCAGGCAATTGAAACATTTGACTTTTTGGTCAGCTTAGTTGTTTGGCACAAAGTGCTGAATACAGTCAATCAGGCCAGTGTCATCCTGCAGTCACGACATTTGAGCATCGGTGATGCAGTAAGAGTTGTCACAGCTATAGAAGAAGAGATGGAACAATGTCTACTGAACGGTTTCCAAGATGCTGCTGAAAAAGCAGAAGAACTTGCAGAGAATATTGACGGTCCACCGGCTTTCCCTGAACATCGCACGCGACGCCGAAAACGACTTCCCGGTGAAACGTCAGTCGATGAGCCTTTGACAGGGGAGGACAAGTTTAGAGTGAGCTTTTTCACCCGCTTGACCGACACATTGATAACTTAGACAGAAGAGCGTTTTTCATATGTGAGTCAGTGCGATCGTCTTTTCCGCGTTTTGGAGGACATTAAAAATGTTAACCTGATTGACAACCACAGAGAGGCCTGTGAAGAGCTCGCGGAGTTTGTGGGGGGATTGATGGTGGAGAACTGGACAGTGGATTTGGATTTTTGTCACGTCTGCTCCCAGCTGATGTAAAAAAGAACCTCTGAAATGCTGGATGTTTTAGTTGAGAGAGACATGAAAACGGCATTTCCGAACACTACTGCCGCTTGCCAGGTGTTTCTTACAACTCCATTCTCAGTCGCAAGTGCAGAGCGCTCTTTCAGCTAATTGAAATTGATCAAGACATATTTGAGATCAACGATGTCCCAAGAAAGACTGTCTGCGTTGGCTCTGTTGTCCATCGAGAACCGCGTGGCAAGACAGGTGGATTACAATGACACAATTGCAACATTTGCAGCGGTCAAGACACGACGCGTCAAGTTTGAAGGTAAGATAATGAGGAGGACTTTACAATAGCCCGCTGTGGCATGGTTGCTTGTAATTGTGTCCTGTGGTTGATGTTATTTTGAATTGGTAGCCTGTGCTCACCCCACACACAGCTGTGTGGTGTATGCGTGCGTGCGTAGGCCTAGGCTTTATGGCTATTGGTGGTTGTCACGGTCGTGCATGTCTGTGGGCTTTTGTTTTTTTTGGGGGGGGATGCGGTGAGCGATGGTTGCTCCCCGGCCCAGAATAGCATAGGACCGGCCCTGCTGCGGTAAAGACACATTACGTTCAATATCCGTTTGATATTCACATCCAGCGGCTCGTAGCTTCATTGCGTTTGATATATCCTGATGTGGGAATTTATATTCTACGGTGTTTTCTTTATGAATTGGTTTTTTCTCCTCGGTTTTGATGTTGTGTTTCAAAACGCTTTAAATTTACAAGAACCGAATGTGGAGATGTCAGACCAACTGTAATTCAGAACGATTCGCGGAAGTTTATTTTTATTTTGATTGTATTTCACAAAACAATTGCAGAGGTTTGGCGTCCGGGTAGAGTAGCGGTCTATTCCGTTGCCTGCCAACACGGAAATCGCCGGTTCGAATCCCCGTGTTACCTCCGGCTTGGTCGAGCGTCCCTGCAGACACAACTGCCTGTGTCTGCTGCCGGTGGGAAGCCGGATGTAAGGTATGTGTCCTGGTCGCTGCACTACGCGCTACGCCCCCCCCTCCCTCGGCGAAATTCCTCACTCCACATGTATCAGAGGAAGCATGTGGTAGTCTTCAGCCCTCCCCAGATCGGCAGAGGGGGTGGAGCAGCGACCGGGACGGCTCGGAAGAGTGGGCCAAGTACAATCTGGGAGAACAAAGGGGGAACAATACCTCCCCCCCAAAAAAATAAAAAAAATACACAGGTTTCACAAATCTAGAAGCACGTCTTATTTAAACTCTAGTACATGTTGATAGATGTAGTCCATGTTTAACAAGTCCAGCTGCTGTGTCTGTTGCCCAGCTAGACCAGATGGTACGTACCCTGCCCCACCACGTTATGAATGCACAGCTCTTCATAGCAACGTACACATTTTGGACAGAGAAGATAGATGGTTTGAATGAGGGGTTAAGGAAGCCATCTATGCGAAACTGGAAAAAACATCCCTCAACAGAGGAGGAGGTCTGCGACACCACCTAACACCCACTTACAATGCCTTCCTTTCATCTCTACCCAGGAGACTCAAGAAGCCTAGCCTCCAAGAACAACAGTCGGTCACTAACGGCTCCAACGACTCTCATCACCACTGAACAATGAAGTCGAAACTAACACCCCCAACGACCGTCGCTGCTAAGCAAATGCAAATCAATAACTCCGATAACGACGGGCGCGGCCAAACATCGGTACACAAAAGAGCCACTCATATCTATGGCTCTGTTAGCGATGGCCGTTGGTAAACATCGGAACACAAAAGGGCCATGGACATCTATAGCTCTGACAAGGACTCCTAGAGGATAAATTCTGAGTTTCATCACCAGCCAGTCAGACTAGCTTGGTCTAATCAGAATGGCACGAACTGAGGAAGCCTCTTGGATGAGAGGCGAAACGTCTTCACGGATATATACCAAGCCCAGTTGCACTTGATTCAACTCCTTTGGATAACCATAACCTGTATGAATGAGAACATTCACAGACATGTTGCGGAACAATTTGGGTCTGACAACCTTAAAATGGTGAGGGAATATGAAAGGATGGCTCAAAAGATTGCAGACTACAGAAACCACTTACGATTCAATCTGAGATGCTAACAACACAGGCTCATACCCACTAGCCTGTGCCTGTGTACCACAATGAAAGGACCTAGAGCAGATAGAATCCTAGAGAAGGCACAGAATCAATTCCTGAATGAAAGAGTGAGACAGGTCCATTTCACTATTGAAGGGCTGAGGGAGAAATCTGACCAACTACTCCAGCAAATAACATCCCACTTGCCTGGTGAGTCTTGGAGAGGATCACTGATTTCACCAAGAAAGCCCAGCTATCTCAACACCACAAAACCAAAGAAAGGCAGACAAGGAAGTTTCAAAACTTACAGCGATGAACCAACAACACTAGCCAAGCAGATATACTTACCTGGAGACAAAAGACAGAACATCCCACACAAAATGGAACGCAGAACAGATGGATCATGAATCTGTCGGACAAGGTACTTTCCCAATCAGAGAAGGAGGTCTTAGCCAAAGGACTGAACTTCGTCATGACACCCAAACAACTACCTATAGGTGACATCATCACATCCACAGAATCAGACATAAGGAAAAACAAGCTAACGGAAACCGATGCGGAACAGCTTAGGTTAAAGGTATCAGCAGCTCTATCCAATGTGAAACTCCTTCCTTCCAACCTAACCATGGAGGAAAGGAAAGCCGTGACAGCCCTGAGCAAGGACGAAAACATCACTATCCTTCCAGCAGATAAGGGGAGATGCACGGTTATCCTCAACACAACAGACTACCACGCCAAGATCACGTCATTACTCAGCGACACCGACACCTATGAACCTCTGAGACGCGATCCTACTAGTGGTTACAGGAGGAGAATAACAGAGTACCTACAGAAACTACTGAAAGGAGGAACCATTGATCGGATACAATACCACCGTCTCTACGCACAAGATAACATTCCATGCATATATGGACTCCCCAAGATCCATAAACATGGAACCCCCTCAGGCTTCAAACCCAGCAACACACTCTGACAAAGACTGGTTCATCCCAAAGACCATGTACCACACACCCGGAAAAGCAATCTGGTGTATGCTGTACAATGCAATGAAGATTGCACTGACCTATACATAGGAGAAACCAAACAACCACTACACAAACGGATGGCCCAACACAGAAGGCCAAACTCCTCAGGACAAGACTCAGCAGTCTATCTACACCTAAAGGAGAAGACACACTCCGTCGAGGACAACAACGTACACATTTTGGACAGAGAAGATAGATGGTTTGAAAGAGGGGTAAAGGAAGCCATCTATGCGAAACTGGAAAAACCACCCCTCAACAGAGGAGGAGGTCTGTCACACCACCTATCTCCCACTTACAATGCCGTCCTTTCATCTCTACCCGGGAGACTCAAGAAGCCTAGCCTCCAAGAACAACAGTCGGTCACTAACGGCTCCAACGACTCCCATGACCACTGAATAATGAAGTCGAAACTAATCCCCCAACGACCGTCGCTGCTAAACAAATGCAAATCAATAGCTCCGATAACGACGGGCGCGGCCAAACATCGGTACACAAAAGAGGCACTCATATCTGTGGCTCTGTTAGCGACGGGCGTTGGTAAAAGCATCGGATCACAAAGAGCCAAGCATATCAATAGCTCTGACAATGACTCCTAGAGGATAAATTCCGAGTCTCATCACGACTAGCTTGGTCTAGTCAGACAGGCACGAACTGAGGAAGCCTCTTGGATGAGAGGCGAAACGTCTTCACGGATATGCATATACCAAGTCCAGTTGCACTTGATTCAACTCCTTTAGATAACGTGTCCTCCTTCAAACACCAAAGCTGTGAGGCGACACTTTTGGTGTATCCTCGAGTTTTTCGGGCAAGGGAACGTTTTAGATCGCTCCACAGCTTCCACGTACGCAACCAATCCTGACCCGGGCCCCCCACTCCATTGAGAGTTCTTTCACCTTCTGATCGGTCACGGCCGGAGAAGCCGGGTTGCCGCTCTGGCGTGATACCATCACACAGTCGCAGGGATGAGTCGAGAGCACGTTTTCGTATTCTAGGCTTATGGAGATCACGTCCCTCTGGATCGGACCAGCCGACAGTCCCACGGCCAGGCCGACTGGGTCCTCGTCCTTTGGATCTTTTATGTTAGAGTTGAACGTGCCCACGTACTCGATAGCCGAGCCATCTTTGGTGCAGTTGGGCAGACTGACGCTGTTGTTGCACACATAGGGCGCCTTGTCGATGGCAGAGCGGCGGTGCATTCGGGTGACGTCTCGACACGAGTCTCCCGTGTGCAGCAAGCTGTGGGTCTTGGCCTGACAAATCCCCCACTCGTTCTCGGGTTACGGAAGTAACATGTTCCCGAGCTACATTTTTTTCGATTTTCTCCAGTAAAGGACCGAGGTCACCGATGTCGCTCGCGCAGAATTCTACAGGCACATATCAGCGCAATCTCATGCTGATTTTACCCGACCAGGGTCCGCATCGCCGAGCGTAAGTCGCCTCTTTTCCCGTGTCGATTACTATGTCTGGACACCGCTCACCACCCCTGCCTACCAGAGCCAGTACGGCTCTGGTCGCGGTGACCAGAACGCTTGCAGCCACGTCGTGACATAGTGTTTTTTTGCGATCGTTGCCGTCTTCGAAGTCCGCCCTATACACGTCGCAGCACTTTAGATTGAGTCTGCTTACGGGTCGCCCACGCAGAAACACTTCGTTGTACTGCGTAGAACCAGGGCGCCCTCCCGGGAACTGTGCCAGGTAGCCTCTCGAGGTAACTATGTACGAGAACCTTCACGTGGGAGGCTGGGTCCCACTGTCGAGTTCATCTGTTATCAGCAGCACGGGGTTAACGGAGCCCCAGTTGGTGCATTCAGGTAGGTTTGCTTCGTAGCATGCTTGCAGAATTTCCCTGTGCGCAGTCCCCAAGCAACAAGCCATCAAGTCTGTGAATCTCAATCGTTTCGAGAGCCGCACCGGGTAACATTTGCTCCAGCTCCCTGGGCGGTCTGTGAGAGTGTTTGTGAGTGAGTTGAACGTATGCACCTTGCATGGTATAAGTATCCAGTATCATCTTCGTCTTCTTCTACATTCCTATCCTTGGTATCGTCTACCCCACAGTCATCCTCATATTCTTTGGTAACACCGTCTGCGGCCACTCCGGTCTCGGTCGTTTCCGTCATCTCGTAAGCCCATCCGCAGTAACGCAGGTAGTGCTTGTGTTGTTCTAGTGACACATCGTGTACTCGCTGGTGACACAACACAGCCCGGTCCAACAACCCGTTGGGCTGTGTCATTTCGACCAAGATCGGTGGGAACTCTGCGTCTTCCACGTAGTGAATGAAGACCGTGCGCTTAAAAAGACGGTAGTGATGCATGATGTCGTATCGCCACTCCATCATCACAGGGACCAGGGTTCAAAAGAGCTCGCACAGTTGGTGTCCGAGCCCGTTGCTAGCCTCGTGGCACTCAAACACTACGTGTCGTATGTAATCGTGGCACTTTATCCCTCGCACCACTAGGAACCTTTCCAGAGCTTGAGTCGATGCTACGGAAGCAGTAGCGGCAGTGGCGGTCTCTCTTCCTTCCCACGAAGCAAAGTGTTTGTCTATAATTACAGCGTTTAAGCCGGTCGCGTGGAGAACCAACTCGGTCAATGATACAGCTTTGCTCTGCCAGGCGACGCTGTCGAAGTTGGACGCAGAGGGAATTCGGACAACGAATCGGTCACCCTCGTGCAACCGAGTAGTTTCGGATTTGAGGTTCCACACGTGCCATCTCTGCTTTCCCTCTTCAGACTTGGTCATGTAACAAAGGTACTCATCCTGGCCCGTGCAGTCTCCCATCTTTGGTCAGCAAACTGTCCGAGAGAGGGTTGTTGCGAAACTACCACCATATACACAAAGAACAGAGGACACAGAGCGGCTGCGCTTATGAGCAGTGACAGCAGGAATTGATGCGCAGGGCCGTGACCGGCTGTTAAGCAAGCACACAACAAGCAAAGCAGGCAACAAGCAAGCGAACAAATGATACGTAATGATATTCACATTGTTGCTGGATGACAGAAAGTGAGAGAAAGACAATTTCTTGTTGCAAGAGTCAAACTTGTATACTCTGTTCTCTGGATTTCCGCAGCTTGAGCTGACCTTTTCTATCTGAGTGAAAGATGGCAGCATCTGCAGCTCGTGTATCATCTTCTCGACTCCCATGAAGAGAGTCTTGCACATGTGTTTGTTTTGAGCCTGCAACATCACGTTGATCTCGATGTGCAATAACACTGAGACCAGCAGCAGCCACAGTGTCTGGGTGCCGAGCACAGGGTGTAGGGGTTGGCGTACTGGGCGAAAATTTATTCAATGGCAGCGCAGTGGGTAATGGCGGGCCTGGTGTGATCGTAGCCCTCGGAGCCGCACGGAAGAAGCCCCAGATTCTCAAGTATAGTATGCTTGTACCTGAATAGGGACTCCACAAACTGGTTGTGAGCTATACCCAGCACCACGCCATGGGTCAGCTCCAGCTTGAAGGGCTCCATCTTCATACACTTTGAGTGAAAGTACTCAAACACCCTATCGATCATGTTACCGAAACGAGCCATGACAGAATGGTGATTACCACGGGCCTGTGCAGCAGTCTCTCGGAGTACCCGAATCTGGGAGCGTGCACCTTCAAGGCCCAGATCGAGTATTAACCGTGCTTTAGCCGACCTATCAGTCGACTGCAACATGTACTCTTTCAGGCGCTCGCAAGTCTCTTGTGAAACTTGTGGCGTCTCGCAGTCTCTAGCAACTCTTACCTGATGCAGTCTGCGGCGAGCCCAACAGGTATCCGCCGAGACTGGCGTCTGTCTACGGGATCCCAGCAATGGCTAAAGAGTAAGCTCTTCTCGAGTGGGTGGGTTGTCAGAGGATGCGCTGCTGCGGCTGATCCTTGAGACTTGTCCTGCTGCTGGTTCGGTTCAGACGAAGAGGAGGATGATGCAGAGGAGGATGAACTGTACATCCTCTGCCCCCGTGAAAGAAAGCTGGTATCTTCGGGTCTTCGTTGCAAAGTGTGGCTGGTGGAAGACATCGCGCTGCCTGCCAAAGTTCACTTTCGTTATTGCTGGGCTTTCTCGGGCTCGTTTGCGTGAATACGACAGAAGCAACACCAATGTCATATCCTCCGCAGATCTCAACAGAGCCTTGGTGACTGAGGGGGATCCGGATACGTGCGTATGGGCGGCAGGGCAGCTCGGGGTCCACGGAAATGATCAGATCATGAAATCTTTTTGGCTGACAAACCATGGGCAGCTAGTGATGATGACAGCTTTCGCACAGGACATAGCACTTAGGTCCGCGAGGCAGGACGACCTCATGGTTTTGCATCAAGACGATGGATGCTTCCAAGAGGAAGACTAGATGAAGGAGGCAGCCTCGAGAGCTTACAGCAATCTGTTTGAAATGTGCAGCCAGGCGGCCTCTATGAGCGGGAGCAACTTTTACAACTTGTACGCTCGCTACCCCTTGCCTAGGAAAGACAACTTTGTGTTGCTGCAACAGTAGCAACATTGGCAGCCCTCTGAAAAAAACAGCCGGATGATATCGTCTGCGAGCGAATTGTCAGCGGAGCTGGAGCGCATGTACCAGCAGTATTTCAGTATGTTGATGGGTTGCGGGGAAGGTGGTCAAGATCACCGCTTAAAAGTGTGAGTGGAAGCCTTGAACGGGGAATGGTTGGTGAACGAGGATCGAGAGGAGTCGATGATGACTTTCCAGCTCAAGACCAACTGGTTGTTTAGGTTAGCCACAAGGCTTGCTACACTGCTGTTCAAAAGGATGATTTAGCAGCAGCAGCCGCCGTTTTGCTATCCTCGCTCCCTTTATCATCTTGTGCCTTTGAGATAAGTCAGTGGAGTGTAATCGGGTCGTGACGCGGGAAGCGTCTTTGCTAGCAGCAGCATTAGCCACCCTGAGGTTGATGCAAGTCTGAACGAGGCAATCCCTGACCAGGGGACACAAGCAATCAAGCCACACGAACCTTCTCTTGAGAGACTCTGACACCGTGGGCTTGAAACATGTGTGTATGAAACACTCGTCAGAGCCTGGCCTCAACCATAATCAAGTAAGCCCGAGTGCGCTCGGCCAGATGTGGGTACGTCAAGGAGAACATCATCCAAGTAAGCCATAGATGGGTGTTGTAGTGCCACAGCGTGCGCTTGTCCGGAGCATCATTCATATGAGTTTTAAGTTCCAGAAGCACCACGGTGTCAGCAACCGTATTGTACCCCACCATGTCAACTTCTATGTAGATGCCGGCTCCCCTGGGTAAGACTCGACATCTGTTCTCATAATTGTTGTGGAATGTAATCTTGCCGGCGGTGCGATTTGGGTTGGGTCGCGGTATGTTCACCACTTCAAGTTGGGAGATGGGTAGAGGAGAATCCGAACATCAATGACCTCAGGTTTCACAGGGAACACGTACGAGTAATCCAGCACTGAGGAATCAGTCAAGTACCGCTCACCTCTAGCCACCCGCGGGTCGATCAGCATGCAGCAGTTGGTCAGCACGCGGAACCAGGGCGTTATGCAATAGGGCTCGGTATCATCGAACAATCACCGCGAGCACCGCATAAACATCTGTCCCACATGTTTCGACCATATGTTTCGTTAATTTCATGCAGCCAATCAGACATAGTACATCTTAATCACCACAAGACAACAAGGAGGAGGAGGATGCTGACAAGGAGCACGATGACTGTACTGATACCGATGACGAAGCTCCTTCGGTCAACGTATCGACCGTGGTACGACACGGCACTGGGGAAGATGTTGCTACAGTCACCTTGTCCTTGAAGGGCGATGAGTCTGTGATCAATAAGTTTGAGGAGGACGTTGTGAGGTTGTCTCAGCTGATGACAGAACGATACCCCGGCATCTTCACGGGGCCAGAAAAATCTTTGTGTCTCAGCGCAAAACGCGACAACCTCTACGTCGTCATGTACGCTCGGTTGCTGCACCCCACTCGGCCTATGACCCTGTACATCTCCACGTCAAACACGACCAATATATGTAGAGAGAAACCTGGCTCAGATCATCCTCACGCTGACAGAGGCCCTTGAAAAGAGTGCACTGCCAAAGTACGAATTGCAGCTGAATGATATCTTGGTCTCTAAGGGCAGCGTAATGATCGACATCACATCCTACCTCAGCAGGCATTTTCATAAACCAGGACCCTTCTTTGACAACAACTACGAAGGGACTTGGGTGTCCCTGACTTGGTTGGTCAACGACCTACACCCCGAGTCTCCCGCAAGGAAATTCATCCAAGCCACAGCATGGTGCCCGAAAAGCTGGTTGGGAATAGTGTTCAGAAAGATACTCAACAATTTGCCCCACGCCATAAATGACATGAGGAAACAACCGGCACTCTTGCCCAAGACGAGTTTTTTTCTTTTACCATGAGAGACCCCGCGTTAGGACTCTCCTCTTGGCTCCCATCATCGAGGGACAATGGCAAGATTCAGCAGCATCGTATGCAAACTCTGAGGTTTGGGGCTGAAGACCTCAACAGCCTCGGTGGGAATCAGTCCCTTCCTAGCGATAGCCAAAACATGACCATGATCGCCCGCTAAATGCTAGCCAGGCTGAGAGTCAAAATCGTCGGTCACCAGGAAATAACAGAAACTGCCGTGGTGGATGCTACTAAAGGCCCAAGAGCTATATGCTTGACAGTACTCGCCATCGCTGCAGTACCAAAATTTGGTCTTTGATAATGCCCAGCACATTAATGGCCAGAACATGCTACACGATGAGAGCCCCCTTGTCGAAATAGGACCCCTTGATATTGCTCACCAAAACATTTAAGCAAAGCACCATACCCAGCCTCACATGTTGGTACTACAGGGTATGCTTGGTA
The DNA here is from genome assembly GCF_029633865.1 of Lampris incognitus. NCBI lineage: Eukaryota > Metazoa > Chordata > Actinopteri > Lampriformes > Lampridae > Lampris > Lampris incognitus. The sequence continues at coordinate 203,164 of NW_026611579.1, read as the reverse complement.
TTTTTGCGTGTCACCAGAGACCAACAGAATACGAAAGAGGGGTACAACTCGGTCCAAGAGGTTTTTAATTCTCTACGTTTGTGGACAATCACAGAGTGCTAGTGTGTGTGTGTTTTGTGTGTGTTTGTGTTTTGCGTAACCTGTGCTCAATAAAGAAACTGTAAAACCATGTTAACTGTGTGTTGTGTACAAGAGCAATCGACACTTGCCTACAAACCTGATGTCACCACAAGACAACCTTTTACATATGTTCCGTTTATTTCATGCAGGCAATCGGACATAGTGCATCTTAATCACCACAAGAAACAACAAACATTTTTTTGTCTATTTCAAAGCTGTACGCGCACAGGTAACCAGACATACAACACAGTACACTGGGCTGATAATGCCTCTGAATCACAGACAACTTTGTTTTTCATGATAAAACTCAGATCAGCTAGTACATTTGCCACTTCGCCAAGAAATAATAGTCTATAGTACGAGATCCGAAAGCCTTTGGTCTCTTTTTAGCTCCTGGACAACCAGTACCACCACCACCACTAGGCTTTTGCTGCCGCGTAGTTGGCTTCTGTATATAAATCGCATTTGGTTCAACATCTTCAGCCAAACGTTCTGTGATGAGAACTACTGTGCCCAGCATGCCGTGTACGTAAGAGGAGGGGCACGCAACAATATGTTTTAGCGCGGTTCTGTACTGGGGCATTCTGGGATTGTTCTACTCTGTACTGGAAGCAGATGGCTGAATAAAGCACGGTATTAATCGCGACTCCCTTGCCTGTCGTATATGCACATGACATGGTGTCAGAAGATCTTCGAATCCAAGTACGTCAATAATCGGGAACGGAGTTGGTCCGGTGAGACGAGGAATGGCAAAATTTAATCCCCTCGAGGCATTTGATTTCACTTAACCGGCGGCATGGCCGATTTGGATTCAGAGGTCTTCCCGGTTTTGACTAGCAACCAAGCTAAATGCGGAGGAAGGTGAGATCCAAGTCAATTCCTTGATATACGCAATGGGGAAAGATACAGAAGCTATTTTTAATTCATTTACGTTCGAAGAGGCTCCTCACGCTAATGATTATGACAGGATGGTCAGTAATTTCAATGAGCATTTCGTACCATGGAGAAATGTCATCTACGAACGTGCATGTTTTCCCCAGCGCTCGCAGAGAGCTGGAGAGACTGTCGAGGCCTTGGTGAGGAGGAGTTTATATGAGTTGGCAGAACACTGTGAGTTCGGGGCATTAAAGGAAGAGCAAATTCGTGATAGAGTTGTGATCGGAGTTGCTGAGCGAGACGTGTCACAGAAGTTGCAGATGGAAGATGAGCTCACGCTAGGAAAAGCGGTGCAAATGGCCCCCCGTCAGTTCGAGCTGGTTAAACAGCAGAATGCGGAAGGAATTACAGCTGAACTGAATGCAGTTAGCAAAGCACAGGGCGCCAATGCCAACCGCGACCGCAGTAACGCTAGCAACCACTACAATAAGGGCGACGGAAACGCACAGCGGCCCAAAACAGCCTGCCCCCCATGTGATCGCGCGCACGGGCAACAGCAGGAATGCCCTGCACACAACAGGCGTTGCAGGAAATGCGACAAGCTGGGACATTTTGCTGCCGTATGCAAAACCAGAGACGTGAGGGAGGTCGTTTACCAGGATGATGCGTATGAGGGCGAAGCGGAAAGTGAAAGCCGCCCCTACTTTCTCGGTTGCATTGAGGGGATGGATTTTGAGAAAAAGTGGCAAGTGGAGTTACCGATCTGCGGCAAGTTGGTTAATTTTAAAATCGATACGGGGAAGGACATCACAACCATGTCACAGACTGCATATAGGTCACTGCCTGAACGGCCACAGCTGTTTAAAACATCAATCGACCTGAGAAGCCCAGGGGAGCACTGCAGTGTGCGGGGAAATTTGTGGCGTGCACGGAGAGACGGGGGAAGATGCACAAAATTGGGATTTTTGTGATAAAAGGGCCAAATGCCAACAATCTATTGAGCCGCAGAGCTGCATGTGACATGGGCCTAGTTGTTAGAACAGATCAGGTTAGCGAAGATGTTTTCGGGGACATTGGATTGCTTAATTGTGAACCTGTCATGATTGAGCTTAAGCCCAATATACAGCCTTATGCCCTCAGCACGCCACGCAGGGTCCCTTTCCCTCTCATGCCAAAGGTGGACGACGAGCTGCAACGCATGCAGTCCTTGGGGATCATCACAGAAGTGACCAAGCCTACAGAGTGGTGTGCAACCATGGTGCCCGTAGTCAAAAAGAACGGGAAGATACGGATCTGTGTGGACCTTAAGTGGTTAAACCAGGCTGTTAAGCGCGAGCGGTTTATGCTTCCCACGCTGGAGGACATTATGCCCAAGTTAGCAGGGGCAGGGGTTTTCACAACGCTAGACGCATCGTCTGGCTTCTGGCAAATCCCGCTAGATCCCAGATGTGTAAAACTAACCACTTTCATTACTCCCAGAGGCCGGTTCTGTTTCCAGCGGCTCCCGTTCGGCATCACATCGGCACCGGAGATCTTCCAGAGGGAAATGTGCATTCTGCTGAGAGACCACAAGGGCACGGTCGTCGTCATGGATGACATACTCGTGTACGGCAAGGACCAGGACGAGCACGATAGAAACTCGGAGGCGGTACTGCAGACAATCAAAACATCGGGGCTGAAGCTCAGCCGGGAAAAATGCCGCTTCAGCAGGAGTGAGTTGCAATATTTCGGGCACATCATCAGCAAAGACGGCATCAAACCAGATCCAGGCAAAGTGAAGGCCATCTCAGACATGCAGAGCTGCGAGAATGTCCCTCAGGTGAGACAGTGGCTGGGTATGGTAAATTATCTGGGGAGGTTTCTACCCGAACTGTCATCAGTGCTACACCCGGTGAGTGAGCTGCTGAAGAAAGACACAGAGTGGCAGTGGGGGGAGCCCCAACAGCAAGCCTTCACCAAGGTAAAAGCAATGTTGTCTTCCACTCCTGCCCTGGCATACTATGATGTAGCAAGGCCCACCATTGTGAGCGCGGACGCTAGTAGTTACGGGCTGGGGGCAGCACTGTTGCAGGTTCAGGGGGACAAAGTTCAGCCTGTTGCCTTCTGCTCCAGAACTCTCACAGATGCAGAGAAGATATACTCTCAGTTAGAGAAGGAATGCCTTGCAGGGGTGTGGGCCTGTGAGCGGTTTTCCCGTTATCTGTTAGGCTTAGCTGAGTTTAGCTTACAGACAGGCCACAAGCCCCTGGCCCCCCTCATTAATGCATATGATCTGGACAAAGTGCCGCCGAGATGCCAGCGGCTTCTAATGCGTCTAATGCGTTTTAACCCCAGAGCAGTGTATGTTCCGGGTTCACAGGTGGTGGTGGCCGACGCCCTTTCCAGGAACCCACTCCAGGACGGCCGCGGGGCAGACACAGACGGGGATATGCGTGCGCATGTCGAAGCTGTGATCGAAACCAAACCAGTGTCGAGCACGAAGCTGGACATGTTAAAGCAGGCCACGCGTCAGGACGACACAATGCAGAGGGTGATCGGGTACACCAGAGAGTGATGGCCGAGGCACGTGCCCTTTTATCTGCATGGCTACCACGCTGCGAAGGCATCGCTGTCCGAGACAGACGGGCTGCTCCTGTACCAAGACGGGATTGTAATTCCCCCCGCGTATCAGGAAGACACCCTACACAGGATTCACGAAGGGCACCAAGGCCTTACAAAATGTCTTGAAAGAGCCAAGATGTCTGTCTGGTGGCCCAGCATCGGATCGGACATTTACCGGAAAGTTACACAGTGCACATTCTGCCAAATCAATAAGCCCTCACAGTACAAAGAGCCCCTACGTACAACACCACTGCCGCCCGGCCCATGGCACAAGATTGGGGCCGACCTTTGCGAGCAGGATGGAAAAAACTACCTGGTGGTGGTTGATTATTATTCCAGGGACATTGAGATCGCCCAGCTATGGACCACCTACAGTCTACAGGTGATTGAACAGCTGAAAGGTATGTTCGCACGATGGGGCGCCCCTGGGGAACTCATTAGTGACAATGCCACACAGTTTACGTCAGCCAAATTTCGGCAGTTTTGTAGGAACTATGATTTCCGCCACGCAACCAGCAGCGCCCACTTCCCCCAGGCAAATGGAGCTGCCGAAAGGGCCGTCGGGACGGCCAAAATAATTTTGCGGCAGCCTGACCCACACCTAGCGCTGATGTGCTACCGCGCCACACCAATTGCTGCCACAGGTGCGAGCCCCGCGCAGCTCATGACCGGCCGCCAGATCCGGACCAACATGCCTGTGCTAGAGAGGAAACTCCAGCCCCAGCTCTTCGACCACAAGGAGGTGGAGAAGAATGACAGAAGGGCAAAAGAGGCTTATAAGTTTTTCTTCGACAGGAGACACTCTGCACGTTCCCTAACCGAACCGCACTCGGGTGAGAGGGTACGAGTCAAACTAGACGGGCAGAAGGGGTGAATACCTCAGGTGAGCCACGCTCCTACACGGTGCGTACGGAAGACGGGGCTGTCTTCAGACGGAACCGCAGGCACCTGCAATCCGTGCCTGCCCCTGCAACTGTTGCAACCCAACCGGCCAGAGACAGCAATGACTTGCAATAGGAACAACTCAGCCCACCGGTCACCACCTCATCGGGCACTCCCACGGAGCCGGACGTGCCAGCAAGGCCCTCTGGGTTCACCATCACCTCCAGTGGCAGAGTTGTAAAACCCCCAAAGCTGTTAGGGTTTGTGGAAGACCCCAAGCGCACGACACCAGACAGAGATGGGGTTAGCCGAAAACTGGCGTACTTTATTCCTTACGCGTATAAATAGTTAAACATCGGAGGGCAATGAGCGACAAGGAAAAAACGGAAAGTCCAAGGGGGAAAAAAACTCGCGGGTAATCCAAACGGGAACACGGCAGGATACTTCCACGGGGAAACTTTGCAAGGGAAAAACATGAACCAAGGGCTGGGATGAGTTCGTAGAGAAAAGGACCGTGGGAGGAGAGTAGCCGCTACTGCGGGCACGTGGGAGGCCACCAAACTTAAGCCCAGCCCTGATGACTAAGCCCGGCCCTGACGAGCCGATTGGCTGCCGGCGCGGGGTGCGCGGGCCACGGCGCGGGGTGAGCGAGCCATAACAGTACCCCCCCTCCACGGGAGCCACCAGGCGACTTGCCCGGCTTGTCGGGATGGGAATGATGGAACTCAGTGAGCAACCCAGGGTCCAGGATGAGCTGGGGGCAGACCCAGCTACGTTCCTCCGGACCGTAGCCCTCCCAGTCCACCAAATACTGGAAACCCCGTCCTCGACGCCGGACGTCCAGCAGCCGGCGGACCTTCCACTGGGGGTGCCCATCCACGATCTCAGGGGGAGGCGGAGCCGGGGCCGGAGGCATCAGAGGACTGTGGGAGACAGGCTTAACCCGAGACACATGAAACACGGGACGGGTCTTCAAGGAAGCCGGAAGCTTAAGACTCACCGCCGCGGGGCTGTGAACCTTCCTGATCTCAAAGGGCCCGACAAACCGGGGGTTCAGCTTCTTCGCGGTGGACTGAAGCGGGAGATCCTTCGAGGACAGCCACACCCTTTGGCCTGGTTGGTACGTAGGTGCTGGGGACCGGCGTCGGTTGGCTCCCCGACTGGCGCGCTCAGCTGCCCGGAGCAGAGCAGCTCTGGTCACCTCCCAGACGCGACGACACCGGTTCAGATGGGCCTGCACGGAGGGAACCGCCACTTCCGACTCCTGCGCAGCAAAGAGAGGCAGCTGGTAGCCCAGGGACACCTCAAAAGGTGAGAGGCCGGTGGCAGAGCTGACCAGGGAGTTGATGGCATACTCAACCCAGGAGAGGAACCGGCTCCAGGAGCTGGGCTTCTTGGCGGCCACGCACCAGAGGGCAGACTCCACGCTCTGGTTCATCCTCTCTGTCTGTCCGTTAGTCTGTGGGTGATAGCCAGAGGAGAGACTAACAGGCACCCAGCCCCTTACAAAAGGCCCGCCATACCTGGGAGACGAACTGGGGCCCTCGGTCCGAGATGACGTCCAGGGGAAGGCCGCGGAGACGGAACACGTGGCTCGTCAGGAGGTCCGCCGTCTCAGAAGCCGATGGGAGTCTGGGGAGGGCCACCAGGTGCACTCCCTTACTGAAGCGGTCCACCACTGTCAGGATCACAGTGTTACCCTGGAAGGGAGGCAGTCCGGAGACAAAATCCATCTCCACATGGGACCAGGGCCGGCTTGGAGTTGGGAGGGGCTGCAGCAGACCCGCGGGTGCCTGGTGAGAGGCCTTGCTGCGAGCGAAGTCCCTGACGTCGTTCCTCATGGTGGGCCACCAGAAACGCCGAGCCAGAAAGGTGAAGGTGCGGTGGACACCCGGGTGGCAAGCAAACTGACTGGCATGGCCCCACTGGAGAACCCGGGGCCGGACTGCGTCCGGGACGAATAGGCGGCGTGGAGGGACGTGGCTCGGGGCGGGATGGGAGCACAACGCCTGCCTGACCACGGTCTCGATGCCCCAGGTAACCACGCCAACCACCCTGGCCTCAGGAAGGATGGGAGTCGGCTCCTCTGTAGCTGGCTCCCTCCTCGGGTGTTGTCGGGACAGGGAGTCTGCCTTCGTGTTGCGGGACCCGGGGCGATAAGTCAGCGTGAAGTCAAACCGACTGAGGAAGCTGGCCCACTGTGCCTGCCGACCATTGAGGCGCTTGGTTGCCCGGATGAACGTCAAGTTCTTATGATCCGTCCAGATGGTGAACGGCTGTTCCGCCCCCTCCAGCCAATGGCGCCACTCCTCCAGAGCAGCCACCACTGCCAGCAGCTCCCGGTTCCCGACATCGTAGTTCTCCTCGGCGGGGAGGAACCGGCGAGAGAAGAAGGCGCATGGGTGGACCTTCTGGTCAGACGCTGACCGCTGGGAGAGGACAGCCCCCAACCCGGTGTCCGAAGCGTCCACCTCTACGATGAACTGCCTCTTGGGGTCGGGGTGGAGCAGGACCGGGGCGCTGGTGAACCTCTCCTTGAGGGACTGGAACGCAGAGCGGGCAGCCGGGGACCAGATGAACGGCTGGGAGGGGGAGGTCAGCCTGGTGAGAGGTTCTGCCACGCAGCTGTAGTTCCGGATGAACCTCCGATAGAAGTTCGCAAACCCGAGGAAGCTCTGTAATTCCTTCCGTGATGTGGGATCGGGCCAGTCCACCACAGCCTGGATCTTGCGGGGGTCGGCCCGGGTCTGTCCCCTCTCAACGACGAAGCCCAGGTAGTCAACGGAAGGGAAATGGAACCGGCACTTCTCTGCCTTGACGAAGAGCCGGTTCCGGAGGAGACGTTCGAGTACCCGGCGGACAGGCTGGACATGTTCCTCGAGGGTCCTGGAGAAGATGAGGATGTCATCGAGGTACACCACCACAAACTCGTCGAGCATGTCGCGGAGAATGTCATTCATGAGAGCCTGGAATACCTCCGGGGCGTTGGTGAGGCCGAACGGCATGACCAGGTACTCATAATGACCCCGGGGCGTCTTAAAGGCTGTCTTCCACTCGTCCCCCTTCCGGATCTGGACCTGATGATAGGCACACCGGAGGTCCAGCTTAGTGAAGACTGTAGCCTGGGTGAGGGGCTCAAGGGTGGAACTCATGAGAGGAAGGGGGTACTTGTTCTTGACGGTTATCTCATTGAGTTGGCGATAGTCAATGCAGGGTCGGAGGCCCCTGTCCTTCTTCCGAATGAGCCCCGCTGCCAAGGACTCGGAGATGTACTCGTCCATCGCAGCTTTCTCGAGGATGGTCAGACTGTACAGACGACTGCTGGGAAGGGGTGCCCCAGAGTGGAGGTCGATAGCACAGTCATAAGGCCGATGAGGAGGAAGAGATTGGGCCCGGGTCTTGCTGAAAACCTCACCTAACTCATGGTACTCAGGGGGAACAGAGGAGAGGTCGGGAGGCGGGGTACTAGGGGCACGTCGGGGGGATGGGGCGGGAGCAGCCTGGAGACTTTGGGCATGACAGGAGGAGCTCCACTCCATGATGGTACCGGAGGCCCAGGCGATGTGTGGCTCATGCTGCACGAACCAGGGGTGCCCTAGGATCACAGGGACTAACGGGGACTGGATGATGTAGAACCGAAGTCTCTCCACATGGTTACCTGCTATGGTGAGAGAGACAGGGTGGGTGCATTGGGTGACGCTGGCCAGGCTGCGCTCGTCCAGCGCGAAGGCCTCCATGGGCTTCTCCAGCGTCTCTAGCGGGATGTTAGCCTGGGCAACAAACTCCGAGTCCAGGAAACACTCATCAGCCCCCGAGTCGAGGAGTGCACCCACCGTGAGCCGCTGGTCAGCCCAGGCCAGGGTAACGCTAACTAGATGGTTTTGTGGGGCAGGACGGCGGGAACAGGAAAGTCGGCTCACTAGGATCTCCCGGGCCCCAGTGAGCCTAGTCTTTTGGCCGAGTGGGGCAGCCGCTGATCAGATGTCCCTTCTGGCCACAGTAGAGGCACTGGCCCGCCTTGAATCGGGCCTCCCGTTCGGCCGGGCTAAGGCGCGTGCGCCCCAGCTGCATAGGTTCCTCCCCCGTCGTGGTCTGGGGCGCGGGGGGAGAAACGGCCACAGGGAAAGGGGGGCGAACAGGAGTAGGGATCCTGTTAGGTGTGCTGGATGACTGGGGAATGGACGGGGATCCACGCAGGGCTCGCTCGCGCCTCCTCTCCCGGAGGCGTCCGTCGATGCGGATGGCGAGCTTGATCAGGTCCTCGAGGGAGGTGGGCTCCTCCCGGGTGGCTAGCTGGTCCTTGACAGCCTCGCTGAGACCTCTCCGGAAGGTGACCCGAAGTGACCGGTCGTTCCAGCCGCTCTCAGCTGCGGCCAGCCTGAACTCCACCGAGTAGTCTGTGACACTGCCACTGCCCTGCTGGATACTGCTCAGCCGAGCACCAGGGTCCTGGCCACCGACTGGATGGTGGAAAACCTTCCGTAGTTCCGCCTCAAAGGCCTCGTAGATGAGGCAGAAACTGGCCTTCATGGACCAGGAAGCAGTGGCCCACTGAGCTGCTCGGCCTGTGAGCAGGTTGGTCACGTAAGCGACCCGGGCAGCATCAGACGTGAACATGCTGGGTTGGTGCAGGAAGACCAGCTCACACTGCATGATGAACGTGGCACAGGTCTCAAAGTCGCCATCAAACGGTCGTGGGCTGGAGAGGCAGGGCTCCTGGGGAACTGGGTTGAGCCCCACAGGGTTAACCGGGGCAGCGGGCCCAGGGGGCGGGTTACCCACGACTCCAGGGGCAAGATGGCGAGAGCCGCCGTGATGGTTTGCAACTGCCGCAGGATCTCTGCTTGTTGGCTCGCCAACGCCGCCTGCTGCCTCGTTAGGTTACCCACACAGGCCTGGAGGGGCGGGACCCGAGTCTGAAGATCTCTCACCGCGGCGGAGGCCGCCTCTAGCTGCTGGATGTGGGAGTTAGTCAGTTGGATCTGTTCGATGAGAGCCGCTCGAAGCGGGCTGGCCGGTACGCTCTCTGTGTCGGCTGGGGTCGTCATGGTCAGTTCGTACTGTTAGGGTTTGTGGAAGACCCCAAGCACACGACACCAGACAGCGATGGGCTTAGCCGAAAACTGGCGTACTTTATTCTTTACGCGTACAAATAGTTAAACATCGGAAGGCAATGAGCGACAAGGAAAAAACGGAAAGTCCAAGGGGGAAAAAAACTCGCGGGTAATCCAAACGGGAACACGGCAGGATACTTCCACGGGGAAACTTTGCAAGGGAAAAACATGAACCAAGGGCTGGGATGAGTTCGTAGAGAAAAGGACCGTGGGAGGAGAGTAGCCGCTACTGCGGGCGCGGGGAGGTTACAACACGAACTGACAACGGGCACGTGGGAGGCCACCAAACTTAAGCCCAGCCCTGATGACTAAGCCCGGCCCTGACGAGCCGATTGGCTGCCGGCGCGGGGTGCGCGGGCCACGGCGCGGGGTGAGCGAGCCATAACAAAAGCGGCATGATGTTTAGATACTGAGTGAGCAATGGGGCAGAATAATCCCCACACGCAGTCGAAGAGCTGGGCAGTCTACCCCACCCTTCAGGTTAATTTTTGTTTTTTTGAAGTGCTTGTCTTCATTGTTAGCTGGTTATTGGCTGAATAAAGCACGGTATTAATCTCGACTCCGAACCCAGCCACTGAGGATGCACAAGCCAGTGCATCCTTAGTGCAGGTCCCAAGCCCGGACAAATGGGGAGGGTTGCGTCAGGAAGGGCATCCGGCGTAAAATCTTTGCCAAATCAAATATGCGGATCATAAATAAGACTTACATACCGGATCGGTCGAGGCCCGGGTTACCAACGACCGCCACCGGTACTGTTAACCAGCAGGGTGTCGGTGGAAACTATGCTACTGTTGGGCGAAGGAGAAGGAGAGGAGGAAAGCATGTCCAGAGGCAGCTAGAGAGGAGGAAGGGTAGGCATGTGGAGGTGAGAGTTGGAACTTTGAATGTTGGCACTATGACTGGTAAAGGGAGAGAGCTGGCTGACATGATGGAAAGAAGAAAGGTAGGCATACTGTGTGTGCAAGAGACCAGGTGGAAGGGGAGTAAGGCCAGGAGTATCGGAGGTGGGTTCAAACTCTTCTACCATGGTGTGAATGGGAGGAGAAATGGGGTAGGGGTAATTCTGAAGGAAGAGTATGTCAAGAGCGTGCTGGAGGTGAAGAGAGTGTCAGACAGAGTGATGAGTATGAAGCTGGAAATTGAAGGTTTATTGCTGAATGTTATCAGCGCATATGCCCCGCAAGTTGGGTGTGAGATGGATGAAAAAGAAGAATTCTGGAATGAGTTGGACGACATGGTGGAGAGGGTACCCAAGGAGGAGAGAGTGGTGATTGGAGCGGACTTCAATGGACATGTTGGTGAAGGGAACAGAGGTGATGAGGAGGTGATGGGAAAGTATGGAGTCAAGAAGAGAAATGTGGAAGGACAGATGGTGGTCGATTTTGCGAAAAGGATGGAAATGGCTGTGGTGAATACATATTTCAAGAAGAGGGAGGAACACAGGGTGACGTACAAGAGTGGAGGGAAGTGCACACAGGTGGACTATATCTTATGTAGAAGGCACCATCTAAAAGGGATTGGAGACTGCAAGGTGGTGACAGGGGAGAGCGTAGCCAGGCAGCATCGGATGGTGGTCTGTAGGATGACTTTGGAGACCAAGAAGAGGAAGCGAGTGAAGACACAGCCGAAGATCAAATGGTGGAAGTTGAAGAAGGAAGACTGTTGTGTGGAGTTCAGGCAGGAGTTAAGACAGGCACTGGGTGGTAGTGAAGAGTTGCCAGATGGCTGGAAAACCACTGCAGAAATAGTGAGGGAGACAGCTAGGAAGGTATTTGGTGTGTCATCAGGACAGAGGAAGGAAGACAAGGAGACTTGGTGGTGGGATGAGGAAGTACAGCAAATTATACAGAGGAAAAGGTTGGCAAAGAAGAAGTGGGATAGTCAGAGAGATGAAGAAAGTAGACAGGAGTACAAGGAGATGCAGCGTAAAGCAAAGAGAGAGGTGGCAAAGGCAAAGGAAAAGGCGTATGGTGAGTTGTATGACAGATTAGACACTAAGGAAGGAGAAAAGGACTTGTACCGATTGGCTAGACAGAGGGACCAAGCTGCAAAGGATGTGCAGCAAGTTAGGGCGATCAAGGATAGAGATGGAAATGTGTTGACAAGCGAGGAGAGTGTGCTAAGAAGGTGGAAGGAATACTTTGAGGGGCTGATGAATGAAGAAAATGAGAGAGAGAGAAGGTTGGATGATGTAGGGATAGTGAATCAGGAAGTTCAGCGGATTAGCAAGGAGGAAGTGAGGGCAGCTATGAAGAGGATGAAGAATGGAAAGGCAGTTGGTCCTGATGACATACCTGTGGAGGCATGGAGATGTTTAGGAGAAATGGCAGTGGAGTTTCTAACTAGATTGTTTAACACAATCCTGGAAAGTGAGAGGATGCCTGAGGAGTGGAGAAGAAGCATACTGGTACCGATTTTCAAGAACAAGGGCGATGTGCAGAACTGTAACAACTACAGAGGTATAAAGTTGATCAGCCACAGCATGAAGATTTGGGAAAGAGTAATAGAAGCTAGGTTAAGAGGAGAGGTGACGATCAGCGAGCAGCAGTATGGTTTCATGCCACGAAAGAGCACCACAGATGCGATGTTTGCTTTGAGAATGTTGATGGAGAAGTATAGAGAAGGCCAGAAAGAGTTGCATTGTGTCTTTGTAGATTTAGAGAAAGCTTATGACAGAGTACCGAGAGAGGAGGTGTGGTATTGTATGAGGAAGTCAGGAGTTGCAGAGAAGTATGTAGGAGTGGTGCAGGATACGTATGAGGGAAGTGTGACAATGGTGAGGTGTGCGGTTGGAATGACGGATGGGTTCAAGGTGGAGGTGGGATTACATCAAGGATCGGCTCTTAGCCCTTTCTTGTTTGCAATGGTGATGGACAGGTTGACGGACAAGATCAGGCAGGAGTCTCCATGGACGATGATGTTCGCGGATGACATTGTGATCTGTAGTGAGAGTAGGGTGCAGGTTGAGGAGAGCCTGGAGAGGTGGAGGTATGCACTAGAGAGAAGAGGAATGAAAGTCAGTAGGAGCAAGACGGAATACCTATGCGTGAATGAGAGAGAGGACAGTGGAATGGTCAGGATGCAAGGAGTGGAGGTGACAAAGACATCTGAGTTTAAATACTTGGGGTCAACTGTCCAAAGTAACGGGGAGTGCAGTAGAGAGGTGAAAAAGAGAGTGCAGGCAGGTTGGAGTGGGTGGAGAAGTGTGTCAGGAGTGATTTGCGACAGAAGGGTACCAGCAAGAGTTAAAGGGAAAGTTTACAAGATGGTTGTGAGACCAGCTATGTTATATGGTTTGGAGACAGTGGCACTGACGAAAAGACAGGAGGCGGAGCTGGAGGTGGCAGAGTTGAAGATGCTAAGATTTTCACTGGGAGTAACGAAGAAGGACAGGATTAGGAACGATTATATTAGAGGGACCGCTCAGGTTGGACGGTTTGGAGACAAAGCAAGAGAGGCAAGATTGAGATGGCTTGGACATGTGTGGAGGAGAGATGCTGAGTATATTGGGAGAAGGATGCTGAATATGGAGCTGCCAGGGAAGAGGAGAAGAGGAAGGCCAAAGAGGAGGTTTATGGATGTGGTGAGGGAAGACATGCAGGTGGCTGGTGTGACAGAGGAAGACGCAGAAGACAGGAAGAAATGGAAACGGATGATCCGCTGTGGCGACCCCTAACGGGAGCAGCCGAAAGTAGTAGATTAATCTCGACTCCCTTGCCTGTCGCACATGACACGTTCCAAGTAGGCTCCCAGCGAGGCGGTGGTGCTAGTGACTTTGCGGGGGCGATTGACATCTTACAAGACAGAATCAGTAAAAGACAATCGAAATTGACAGCATCAATGTCGCTGTCACTGTCACCTTGACTCCCGTCGTCTTTCACACACTCCTCCTCTGAGGAATAGGTTACGCTATGCTTATGCCGAGCGTCCGGGTAGTCAGACATGTCGTGAGAACACCACTCTGCATGGGGCGGTTGCTCGTTGTCAGAGTCAGAGGATCCTCGAGGATGATGTGATTCTTTCGAGGAAACGGCAGCGCTACTATTGCCTTTCCTCTGCTCCTTATCGCTGTCTGAGCAGGATGAGGATGAACTCAGGTGTCTGCTCTTTTTATTTTTCTGCTTCTTTTTTGCTCCGGCGTAGTCAGACTGGGCAGGTTGCTGTGTGTCAGATTGTTGTGACGTGGTGGTACTACGATTCTTGCCCTTCTTGTTCTTACGTTTGCAGTCTGAACAAGAGGGTGAGTTTGATTTTATAATTTTTCTCGTCTTCAACTGCTTTTATGCTTCTTATCCTCCTCCTCACTCTCCAGCTCACTGAATTCGCGGTCGTCGTCAACCAACCACGAGACCAGATCTCTGCCGTTATCCTCTTCCTCACTGTCCTCATCCTCCTCACTGTACACCTTCTCCGCTTCAGTGAGAATGTAGGGATTCCTCTTCTTCTTGGGCTCGATTTTGTTCTCGTTTTTTTCTTTTTACAATTGTCGCTGCTGATGCGTGAGCAGGCTTGCTGCTGCTATCAGGGAGGTCTAAGTTTTTCTTGCAAACCTCGCTGCTGCTCTTCAGATGCTTGTCCTGCGGAAAGTTGCTACGCTTACGAGATTTAGGAGATGGGCCTGATGGTTGATTCATCTCCATTGTCTCTTCTTCCTCAACGCTATCGTCTCTAGGTCACTTAAGCCGCCGCTGCTGCTGCTGTTGCTGCTGTTTAGGCTTAGTTTATTGTTTATGCTTACGCTTCTGTTTAGGCTGATCCGCTTCATCCTCCGCATACCTTTTGAAGAAGAAATCAAATTGGTGTACCACTTGTCGCAGGCCGTCTCGATCGCTTTCAGGTGTGTGAGGATACTGATACCGAGCTGGTCGTCCAGTTCAACCGTCTTCAAGATGTCTAGCTTATATCTGTTGACCTCCACCCAATTCTTCAACCGTATCTCATCTTTCCTACTCAGCAGGGTACAATCCACCCCCAGCAGTGTACACACAGCCTGACGACACTCTTTGTTAGCTTTGAGCCAATACATATTCACCAACAGATCATTCAGGGACTTTGTCTATCTCGAAGAAGGTATCTCTTTTGGCATCATGAAGTTTTCGACTTTGTTGTCTACCAAGGTAGAGCCGCAAGATTCTTCCCTGGTCTCCTCCAAGTAATCGTTGCCAGTGCTGCTGCTGCCACTGCTAATGCTGCTGCTATTGTTGACGTTACCTTCGTCAGCGTCGTTGATGCCTAAACTCAGAATCTTCAACTTCCACATCAGCATCTTGGCTCTATTCATCAGGTCGAGGGCCAGTTGCTCAACTTCTAGCCGCCATCTTCCCCATTTAGCGTGTACCACATCTTTATAGCTCGCCGATAGATTTCCCGGGTCCACTTGTCTGCGTCTTCGGGGAACAGATTTTTCCACTTCTGTATCATTTCGGCGTTGGGGCGATCGCTGTATTTTTCCTGAGCGAAATCTTCACTGACCTTCTGCAGCTTGATCCGCGATTTAGCCATCTCCATAAATAACAGCTGCTCTCGGTTTGACTCAGCCAGCAGCATCAATTCTGCGTTCTTAGAGCACCTACTCCACCAGTCCAAGCAATTGTTCACTTGCTATATGGGACCTAGCAAAAGCTGCGCCACTGCGAAAGCCCTGGGGACTCCGAGGCACATCAAGTTGATCCCAAAAATCACCAGCTCTCGCCTTTCGGGTGGCAGCCTATAATGCACGTGTTGGGGTAAGAACTTGTGCCAGTGCCCCGGGTCCACGTGCTTGACAAAGGACCTCAACGCACACCGCAGGATATCTTGGTTGACATCCAACCCCTGCAAGAAGTCCTCGGTCTTCACCAGCTGGTAAGTCTTATCCGTCCAGGCTGAAAAGAGTTCTCTTTTGCCTCTGACCGCGATATGCTCCAATGAACTCAGGAATGCATACGTGGTGGAAACGTACAGAGGAGTCTACCCTTCTTTCCACAGCTCTTCATCGTCCACTACAGCTTCCAAGTTCAGTTTTTTCTTCCTTGACGACGAATATACACACCGTGCCCCTTGTCTGAAAAATTGGAAAGGTCTAGTTTGAGTTCATGCAGTAAGAGTAAATCTCGCGGGACAGGTTGCTTAGCTGATGATTGCTGCTGCTGCAACAGCTGAGAATCAGCCTTCGTGATGTAGCACCACATGGGCTGCTGGGTCAGAGAAAGAAGAGGTACATCTTCTTGCTGCTGGTCATGCAGCCGATCCTCAGGCAGCAACTGGCTTGAGTGGATTTGGGCGAAAGCCAGTTTCAGCGATTGCCGGTCGGTGGGTATCTGTAAAGACATGTCCTCGAAAACGAAGCGGCGATCCGCCACAGCCTGTAACACCTTCAAGATTGCCACTCCTGGCACCACTACGACCTCTTGAAAGAAGTACGTGTTCCTGTGTTCGTACTTGACCGGAACCATGTAGGTGCCCACCATGGAACACTGCTTGGTGTTGTACCACAAGTTTTTCCCAACCCAGCTCGTAATCACATGTACCACCGGGAGGCTGTGGCGCTGCGAGGAGGCTTTCAATGCTTTCTCGAGCAGGTAGAAGGCCATGTAATTGCCCATGGTAAGCAGCTGGTGCTTAATACCAGCTCTGTCCAAGTTCGAGAAGCCTATAAACTGCAGTCCGTTGCTGGCATCGATGTCGATCAAGTCCATCACCGCCGCGACGAGCTCACACGAAGTATCCAGGCTCTTAATCCTTTTCTGGAGGACATGGTCTTTGGCTAACCCTGTCCGTAGCTCTGAGATGACAACGGCTATCATCGAGGTTTTTCTTCAGGTCCTTGTACTCGGTAGTCAGCATCCAAGTCACGGTCTCGTACAGGCTACTTGTATCTCGGCAGTAGAACGGTGGTGGTATATCATCACCAGTTTGCATATGGGAGCCGTACCAAGGAGGCCTGTTGGTTGCCACATTTTTTTTCATTGCGGGTGCCTTATGTTCCTCCTTATGTTCCTCCATTGTGGTGCCTGCCATTGCCAATGTTTGGTGTATGAGATACAACACGTATCCAGCAAAGCTTAATATACACTGCAAGGCAGGAAACAGCACCCACTGTCTACCAGAGCCTGCCAGACTATTATGAGCTAGAGCGGTTTACCACGCACCTTGATCCCCACACAAGTAATGCCTGGTTTCAACACTAGCCATGACCGGTTACTTCAACGCTGTGGCCGTGACCGGCTTTAACAATACCTAAGTGTGCCCGTGACCAGCTTCCGACCGGGCTTCTCGATGCAGAGACAGATACGAACAGAGATCACGGGCACACACCAAATAACCGGTCACGGCCACAGCGTTGAAATAACCGGTCACGGCCATACTGCTGATAGTCAACTCTCAACAGCTTAAACGAGATAGATTGAGTAGACCTGAACTGCGTCTGTATAGAACTCTCATCAGATCAGCCCAGTGGTAGTAGTAGCAAGGCTTGAATCAACCTACTCGACCTTTGAACAATATAACATATTGAGACTCTGTCAAGGGCACTTCTGGAAAACCGAGATCTCGGTCGAACTTGATGTTGAAATAGTACACAGACTCCTGAGGTTCGTGATATTCTCTCTATAGCTCGCGGGAGAAGGCAGAGACAGTAAACACATCGGTTGAGCGTCCTGATCTCAAGATATCAGGAGGCCTTTGCAGTTGAACCTGTTGACGCAGCCAGGTAGCTCGTCGTCGAGGAGCATCTGGGATAGACGCTCATGGTCGTATTTGTGCCTGGCTAATCTACAGCTCAGGATCCCCCGGTCAGCAAAGGATCTCATGAGAGGGGATGAGTGTTGAGCCAGAAGCGACATCCGAGTGGCAATTGACTGTTGCTGCTGCGATTCGGAGTCGCCACACTCAGGGAAGAGTTCCTGCAAGTCTGCAACCATGGCCAGTATGGCCTTGCGTAGTTTTTCTCGCTGAGAAGACAGCAGAGTTTCATGTTGCGCTGCAGCAGCAGCTGGAGCACCAGCAGAGGCGTTTTCGTGCTATCCCCCGCCCTTATGAGAGTCCCCACCTTCTTTTCCTGTAAGTCAATGTTTGCCCACAAATACTGCTTGTCTCGCAAAGTTTTAGTTTTTCCCCCGCACAGGGCACAGGTCTGGAGTTCTTGCAACAGCGAAAAACAGTCGAGACACATCCACTCTCCGCAGCAAGCAAGGCTCACACGCATCTGCTTGAACGAGCAACAAAAGGCGCAGACAAACATCTTGATTATCTTACATTCGGAGTAATGAGGCTCGGTCTTGTAACAGTCCGTGGAGCCGAAACATACCCAGCATATGCATATACGTCGCACTTGCACTCACAGCAAATACGGATCCCGGCCTGCTGCGGGTGACGGCTGCTTTTGACCAGGTTCACCCAGCACACCAGGCACTTGCAGCCGAAGCCCCTGCGCGAACTGTATCGCTTGTCCAATCGTTGCTCTTGTGGCTGCCTGTAAGCGACAGAGGATATTCTGCGAAACAGATTGGTGGACTTGCAAATGGTCTTGTGCACTTTGCGCATCTGTTTACAGCAAGCCAACAGCTTTTTGGATACCTCACCGTCAAAGTCCACAACTGCAATCATTTCTGTTGTGTCCGACTCGCAGCAGCCGGTCTGCTGCTTGCTGGCAAAGGCCTCGGCACTCGACCCTCCTCCGGTGACAGACGACATACTGTTTGCGCCTGGAGTGGTTGGGATGAAGCTGGTGGACCTGGAGATATGCGAAGGGGGAGACGTGGGTTGCGAGAGACACGGCTTATGCTAACACTGATAAGTGCAAGAAGAGAATTGTCGGAAAGAAAGGGAGCGAGGATGGATATCGTCTCTCCTCTCCGCCACGAAACAGCAAAGAGGACAGAGTCAGAGGCAAAGCCGACACGTGTATACGGAAGCAGGGCGATTCCCTCTCCCTCAATCGCAAGGAGCTGTCGAGGAAGCTCTGGGTCAGCGAGCTGCCCGTGGCAGCGGACGCGTACCACTGGGTAAGACAAGCTCCTGTAAAAAATCTCCATGCTATCCCTCGCCTATGCAGGCTGCGGGCTCTGGTGTGGTCTAACGGCCCGGACTCTCAGAGGATCGAGGAAGGGTTGTTAGCTTGGGTGATGGGCCTGGTGAGCTCGCCTCCGACCGCAACCAAGCTTATTGACTACAGTAATAAGACACATCATCTCTAGCACATGCTGGTGGAGATGGACAAATACAAGGAAAAAGTCCCCCAGCCTCCCCCCGGAAAACCGGTCCGCGCTCGTGCACGTGTACAGTGAGGGAAACGGCAAGATCGCCGGCGGTGGGGGCAATGCCCGACGGCAAGATGCACATGGCCTTCCTCCATGAGACATCCGGGCAGCAGTGGTACAAGCTATCCGGAGACTCGCTGCATATGCCCACTCCGCTGTGCATGGGGACGGCCACGTAGCCGCAAGTTGGGCCGGCGCTGAGCCTCGAACATCAGCAGTATCTCAGGGGGTGGATATCCGGCTGACGACCAGTCAGTGTGAGGGCTTGTTATCTTTGTATTGTTACCCTGAAGCACCAATAAAGACAACGATGCAAAACAAGAACAAAACAAAAACACGGCAAGTCCATGCGACTAGCGTACCCCGGTGTAAATCCTCCCAAGGCACGGCGAACACAAGTAGCTTTCTTGAACAGGTTTAATGAAGTCTTCAAATCTCCATCAACACCGTGAAAACTGTATACATGAAACAATACAATTAGCACAATTAACATAAAATCAGACCGCACATAATGTGGGCTTCACATAGCATACATAACGTACCTCGTTGGCTGCATGCCAGAATGAGGGAATTGTCCGTGAAACTTGCAAAGATTGTCTTTGATGTCCTTGTAGCTTCCGTGACACACATTAACCCATGATGCCCGCGAACAACGAGAAAAGACCGCGGGCCACCCGAAAGTCCATGCATTATCCTGCTAAGAAGCAGGCGGAAGTGCGCGACCGGAAAAGAAGGCGAAAGGACGTCTCCCAAACAACGCGAGACCAGACTCAAATGCACACATGGGAACAATCACAAACAAATCAAATCATGTGTCACTCAACAATCAACGAACAAACAATGTACAAACCAATCATGGAATCAATTATTAATATGAAATGTAAATAACTATATATAAACTGCATATCAACCAAGCATCAATGAAATGTATCAATGAACTATATGCACCATTGTTGCTACATTCACACTCCCACCAAATTACACAAACTTAACAGTATGTGGGATTTCTCAAAAACAATGTTATTGCAGGTATCAGGTAAGTAAAATATATTTCTTTCAATGTGTAAAATAAATAAATCTGTTTCCTTTTCAGGGGTGAAAGGTAAGTAAGAAACTCGCTGTAGTACTCTGTACTCTAATCTGCTTCTATCAATGTAACGACTTTGTGTATAGGTCTTTCTAGATACATTGTGCTGGGTGTAGCTTTCCCTTTGCTATCGAATGTGGTGTGGCTAACTAGCGGCTTCAGCTTTCTGACCCTACCATCTTGCCCTGGGTAGACTTCAGTGACTCTTGCTAGTCTCCACTCGTTGCGTGGTGTCTGTTCGTCTTGCAGAAGGACGATGTCATTGACTTTTTAGTTCCTTCTGCTTTCACACCACTTCTGTCTTGGTTGCAGGTTCAGAAGATATTCTTTCCTCCATCTGGTCCAAAACTCGTTGGCCAAATACTGGACTCGGCGCCACCTCTTTTGTAGAGAGATCTTGCTTGATGAATTGTCCAGGTGGGGGAAGAATGATTGTTGACTTCACAGTCAGAATGTGGTTCGGGGTTAACATTTCTGGTCCGGATGGGTCGTTCAGGTGCTCAGCGGTAAGTGGCCGGCTGTTGATGATGGACATGACTTCATACAGGTAAGTCCGGAGAGAGGTGCTGTCGAGCCTTTGTGCAGACTGGTCCAGAATTGCACTCAGGATGCTCCTTATAGTTCTTATCTGCCTCTCCCATATGCCGCCCATGTGACTTGCCGCTGGAGGATTCATGAGGAACTCACATCCTAGAGCTTCCAGTCTCTCTTCATCCATTCCTTTCATGAGTTCTGCGAACTCTCTCCTTGCGCCAACGAAATTGGTTCCTTGGTCACATCTCAGTTGGCGAACGTTTCTTCTTAGGGCAATGAATGATCTGAGAGCATTGATGAATGTGTCGGTTGTCATATCGTCGATCACTTCTATGTGAATGGATCTTGAACATAGACAGGTAAGTATGAGCCCATATCTTTTGAGATCTTTTCTTCCTTCCTTAACGCAGATTGGGCCGAAGCAATCCATTCCAGTATACGTGAAATTGGAGTTGCTTCCATACGATCTTGAGGTAAGTCGCCCATTCTTTGTTCTTCGGTGCGTCGTCTGTACATTCGGCACTTGACACATTTGTAGATGTATGATGAAACAGCACTGCTGCATCCCAGGATCCACCATCCATTTGCTCTGAGTGCGTTTGTCGTCATTCCGCGTCCTTGGTGTTGTATTTTTTCGTGGTGGTGCTTGATGAGTAATGCTGATATGTGGCTTTTCTGTGGAAATATTACCGGATGCTTTATGTGCGGGTGTAGCGCAGCTTGACCTAGACGTCCTCCCACCCTGAGGATCCCATATTCGTCCAGGAAGGGGCTTAACTTCTGCAGCTTACTTTCTTTGGTCTTGGCAACTTCCTTCTTTAGCTTGAGCCTTTTTATTTCAGCTAGGATTGCATCTTCTTGAGCCAACTTAATGATGGCAAGCTCTGCTTCTTTCCTTTCCTCGATGCTTGTACTTTCATTGGTGCATTGCTTCAGACCTTTGTGTTCTTTGGCCATTCACTGTAATCTTGCAAATGCCTTTACAGCTCTTGTCCAGCCCAAGAACTTCTCCAGGTGGTCAAATAAAGATCTCTGTTCCTTTGTCTCAGTGTTGCACACGAGAGCCTTTCGAAGCTCGGGATCATCTTCGTTGATTTCTCCCACCTTGCATTCTCTGTGGAGTGGACCCTTTTGCCAAAGAAACTTTGGGCCGGTGAACCAGTTTGAGGACTTAAGTTGGTCTGCAGTCAAACCCCGTGAGGCATGATCCGCGGGGTCGACCTCAGAAGCAACATCTGTTGTCACTTGTCTCACTACTACGTGATGACTCGTTCCGATGGCATCTCCGTAGTCTACACAGGGACTTCCACACCCCACAATGCTCCATCCTAGGTCCGTGCGTTGTGCGTAGGGCTGGTTTGCTTTGCGAGATACAACTTCTCTTGGTAGAAGGGCTTGTGCACAGTTGTAACCGATGAGCAGGCCTACCTCACATTCTTGTAGAGGTGCTATCTTTTTCTGAAGGTGCTCCAGGTGGGACCAGGCTTTCGCTTTTTTGTTTGTTGGTATGTGAGCACTGTTGGCTGGAATGAACTCCCGTGTATAGGCTGGTGGTAGGGAGATCTTCTTTCTGGAGTAGAAGCCACGGACTTGTAGATTGTTCACTCTTTGAGAGTTTACTGTTGTGGTTGTAGTCATCGTAGTGAGCTTGAGCTTGACTTGGTCTTTGTTGGCCTTTAGCGTTTCAGCTACTTCACTTAGAATAAAGGTTGAGTCATTTTGAGAGTCCAGCAGTGCATACACAAGGACTTCTAGTTCTGGGCAGGTTGCAGATGAGAGCCAGACAGGAAGAATTGCAGAGGTATGTGTGCCAGCCTCACCAACTATTGGTCTGTGTGAAGTAGCAGCTGTGGGCGTTTCTTCAGGAGGTGATGATTCGGGTGCCTCTTTGCTTGGGCTTTGCTTTTCCTTGGCTTGTGGTGGCCTCTTGTCGCCTTTGGCTCTATCCGCGGGCAGGCAGGTAGGGTGCCGCTTGTGGCACACATCACACTCACTTCTGCTGCTGCATTTCTTTGAGTGGTGGCCAGGCTTGAGGCAACCAAAGCACAGCTTGTTTTCTTTAACAAGGTGGTTCTCTCTTGAACTTCCTCCTTCATGAACTTTCTGAGTTTGTGCAATGTGTGTCCATTCTTCTTGCAGAACACACATGTCATGACCTCTTTTTCATCTGAACTTGTTGTCAGTACCTTTGCTCCAACGGTTCTATTCTTTTTGCCTCTTGGGTTCTCAGCTTCGCCTTGCTTGAGTGACTGCAGAGAGGTGATGGGGTTACAGGTGATCTTCGCTTCTTTGGTTAGAAATGCGACGAACTGGCTGAAGGTGGGGAACTGGTTGTTCCGTTCTTCTATTTCAGTAGACTTCCGGTTCCACCTAGCAATTAACTAGTCCGGTAGCTTGGCGAGAATCTTCCTGTTTTCATTGCAGTCATTCAAGATTTCCAGAGACTTTATGTGGGTCATAGCGGCCTCACAACTGCGGAGAAAATCAGTGAACCTTCTGAGCTCGAGGCTATCCTTAGGTCCCATCTTGGGCCACGTGTGGAGCTTGTCTCTGTACGACTGTGCGATTGTGAATAGGTTTCCATATCTTTCGTCCAATAGCTCCCATGCAGCAACATAAGCAGACTCGGTGCCGAGTAGGAAATAGCCATCAATCGCTTTCTTTGCATCTCCATCCACATACCGACGGAGGTAGTAGATCTTCTCATTTTCCTTCATATTCTTCTGGTCGATCAGCGTTTCAAATGACAGTCTCCAGTCATTGTACATCAATGGATCCCCACTGAATACTGATGGCTCAGGGATTGGGATTCTGTTGGTACTCACTGCATCTGCTAGCACCTTGACGAGCTCTGCTATACTTTCATTTGGGGAGGTGATCACAGTCTTTGGTGCAGAGAAAACATACGGGGATGGAGGACTTGTGGGAGCAGGCACTTGCTTGACTGTTCTCAACTCACTATCCAGTGTGATCTCTTTCTTCTCTTCTTCTGTGACCTCCTCTTGATCATACACGTCTATTCTCACTTGTGCTGCATTTAGACTTTTCATCGTCTCCAACTGCTGTACCTTTCTTCGCTTCTCTTGGAGCATCCTTTGGCGAGCTGCATGTTTCGCTTCCAGTTGAGCCTTGATTTTAGCTTACTCTTCCTCTCACTGGATTCTTAGTTTCAACTCTTCGGCTTCTCGTTCTAAACGACGCCTTATAGCAGCTGCCTCTTGCTCAGCTATGTCATTTCTAGCTTCTTCTTCCAGTCGCTGTATTTCTTGTTGTTCTCTTTCTTGTCTTTGTGACACTTTCAGAACAGCTTTGCTTGCAGCGACATCAGCAGCAGCGTCTAGTCGTTTTTCAGTGGACCAATTTGTATGTAGCGAGGTCCTCTTCGAGCCAAGGGTGAAACTACTAACACTGGAATTGAACAGAGAACCTGCTTCAGGCCAATCTGGTTCTTCCTCTTCAGGTGCAAGTCCGCCCAGTCGTCTTGAGGCTCTGTCTACGATGAACTGGGATACTTGGATGCACAGATCGACTCTCCGACGTGCTGCTTGGTCTGGTGTTACGATTTGCAGTAGTTCATCATAAGCACACTGGACATCTGCAGAGAGACCACGGACTTCACCAATGACGTCGTTTAGCACATCATCAGATCCTGGCTCTGTCTGTGATAATATCTTCTTGGGAAATTTAACCTGAATTCACCATTTATCATACGTTAATTTGAATCTTTGTTGAAGACCTTTTATTTTTTCGTCTTGCATTCCCTTACCCTTCTCTGTCAGAGTTCTGGTTCTTTCACTTCGTCTTACCTTCTGTTCTTCAGCAGCATCACCGACTTGGTTCTTTTCAGGCTTCTCTAGGGAATATTCTTTGTCACTAGCTTTATCCCTAACCTCAACGGTAGACTGCTCTGGACCTTCACTATCCCTAGTACTGTCTTTAACTTGATCAGTAAGCTCTCCTTGCTCTGACATCTTGTAAACTTGTTAATAGGTAAAGGTTAATGTAAATATAATGAATCTGTCAATATAATAAATCTGTAAGCCTTTTTAAACTTACTGCTTGCTGTGTGATTATTTATGAATTTTAGAATTGTTTCTCTAAAATAACCTTCACTTATGTAAACCCCTTTTTAGTTTAAATGCATCAAATAATATTGTTCAATGAAATTATACTTACACTTTAAACTTCAAAGCACACTTATTTCAAACATGCAAAAACAATTCAGTCAGACCTTGTTATCTTGAAAATCACACCCAAATATAGGCTAGTCAATGAAAGACTTCAAAACGTGGTAAACATGGACTCCTAGCGGTTGCTTGTTGTTATTACTTTCAATCAACGCACATTTCACTCACACAACTTATAGCACATTTACAAATGCCCTTTTCTTAGATCACTAACTTGTTAAGTGTCCAAGCTCTTTATGGCTTCGTTTTGCAAATAGCCCTTATGCAATCTTCTTGCCTTTAATGTGTGTGTAAAATGCGAGCTGAGCTTAGCTGTCATTTGCACCGTCATGCAGTCCCACGCGCGTTGGTGAAACCAGGGGGTGAAACAAACATCGGTGCCATCTTCAGTCCCACCTGCGTTGGTGAAACAGGTCGAGTTTTCACATTAAATCCCCCCAAGACACGGCGAACACAAGTAGCTTTCTTGAACAGGTTTAATGAAGTCTCCAAATCTCCATCAACACCGTGAAAACTGTATACATGAAACAATACAATTAGCACAATTAACATAAAATCAGACCGCACATAATGTGGGCTACACATAGCATACATAACATACCTCGTTGGCTGCATGCCAGAATGAGGGAATTGTCCGTGAAACTTGCAAAGATTGTCTTTGATGTCCTTATAGCTTCCTGTCAAACATGCTCGCCGCCGGAGATACGTATCAACGACTGCTCGCAGAGTTCCCTGACCTCAACTCACCTACGTTCTCATCAGCGGTGGCCAAGCACGGTGTGGAGCACCATATTGCCACCAACGGCCCCCCGGTCTACGCACGTGCTCGGCGCCTTGACTCAGCTAAGCTCGCAATCGCCAAGGAGGAGGTTGCCACCATGGAACGCCTCGGCATCATGCGCATGTCGGACAGCCCGTGGGCCTCCCCCCTGCCCATGGTTTCTAAGGCTGACGGCAGTTGGCGCCCTGTGGCGATTTTCGTCACGTGAACAACGCCACAACCCCTGACCGGTACCCATCCCGCACATACAGGACTTCTTCGCCCACCTGGCGGGGGCCACCACCTTTTCCATAGTAGATTTTGTGCGTGGCTACCACCAGGTACCGGTCCACCCTCGGGACGTGCCCAAGACAGCGGTCATCACGCCATTTGGCCTCTGAGTTCCTGCGGATGCCCTTCGGTCTGAAGAGGGCAGCGCAGACGTTCCAGCGGCTGATGGACTCTGTGCTACGGGATATGCCGTTCTTGTTTGTTTACCTGGATGACATTCTCGTGGCCAATACATCCGCGGAGGAGCACCTGATGCAGCTCCGGCAGTTGTTCGAGCGGCTCAGTGCGTATGGACTCATAGTCAACCCAGTCAAGTGCCAGTTTGGCCTGTCGTCCATTGACTTCCTCGACCACCGCGTCCCCCCGTAGGGAGCCGTTCCGCTTCCTGCCAGGGTGGACGTCGTCGCCAGTTTTCTACGGCCCCGCACTGTGAAGTCCCTGCAGGAGTTCCTGGGCATGGTGAACTTTTATAACAGGTTCATTCCCCGCGCAGCTCACCGCATGCGGCCTTTATACGAGGCCCTGCGGGACAAGCAAGCCAAGGGTGAGGTAGACTGGTCCCCGGGGATGGACAAAGCTTTCGACGACGCCAAGGCTGCGCTGGCCAATGCCGCTTTGCTGGCGCACCCGTCCCCAACTGCCCCGATTGCCCTCAGGACCGACACCTCTGACTATGCGGTCGGGGCGGTGTGCGAGCAGTGGGTGGGCGGCGCCTGGCAGCCCCTTGCTTTCTTTAGCAAACAGCTTAAAGACAACAGGCGGAAGTACAGCACTTTCGACCGGGAGCTCCTGGGTCTCTTCCTCGCCACCCGACACTTCAGGTTCCTGTTGGAAGGCCGCCATTTCAAGCCTTCGTCGACCACAAGACGCTGACATTTGCCATGGCCAAGACCTCCAAGCCGTGGTCCGGGCGCCTACAGCGTCAGCTCTCTGCCATCTCGGAGTTTACTACGGACATCCGGCACATGGCTGGCAAGGACAAATTGGTCGCTGACTGCCTCTCCCGGGCGGTGGCAGAGTCCGTTCACTTGGGACTCGATTACGTTTCCATGGCTGCAAATCAAGCCGCTGACATCCAGACCTATTGGACGGCCACTACAGGGCTGCGGTTGGAGGATGTGGTGTTTGACAACGCCAACGCCACGCTCCTCTGCGACGTTTTTGACGTTATCCATGGCCTTTCCCACCCGGGTATGAAGGCGTCCACTAAGCTGTTGGGGGCCAAGTTCGTCTGGCCCGGCCTCAGGAAGGACGTCAATGCCTGGGCTGACTCCTGCGTGGCGTGCCAGTGTTCTAAAGTACACCGTCATACCAAAGCCCCCTTGGCGCCATTCCTGGAGCCTGAGAGGCGTTTTGACCATTTGAATGTGGACCTGGTGGGCCCCCTGATCCCTTCTCACGGGTTCATTCACCTTTTCACCATGGTGGAGAGGACCACCAGGTGGCCGGAAGCTGTTCCCCTGTCATCGACCACGTCTACTGAGGTGGCCCGGGCGTTCATCGGGTCCTGGGTGGCCCATTTTGGCACGCCAGCTGACCTCACCTCCGACAGGGGCCCGCAGTTCACGTCGGATCTCTGGACTGCAGTCGCGGAGGGGCTGGGGGTGAAGCTCCACGCACCACAGTGTACAACCTGCAGGGCAACGGACTCTGTGAGCGGTTTCATCGGTCTATGAAGGCCGCTCTTCGTGCCAGCCTGACGGACAGCAATTGGGTTGATCGCCTCCCGCGGGTCATGCTCGGTCTTCGCTCCGCCCCAAGGAAGACCTCCAGTCCTCGTCTGCCGAGCTGGTTTACGGCCAGCCGCTGCGTGTCCCGGTTGAGTTTCTCCCGGACGCCGTGGTCCCATGTTCTGCAGCTTCTCATCGGGCTGTGGCCTGGGATGGTGCCAACACTTTTGCTCCGATCACTACATCTCACCACTGCCTCCCTTAGTCCTACATCCCCAAGAATCTGCTGTCGTACAGGTACGTCTTCATCCGCCATGACAGCCACCATACCCTCCTGCATTCCCCCTACGTCGGGCCCTTGCGCGTCCTGGAAGCAGGGCCTAAGAACTTTGTGGTGGACATGGGGGGCAAGCCGGAGCGGGTCTCGGTGGACCGTCTCAAAGCCTGCCCATTTGGACCTGGTTGGGCCAGTCAAACTGGCCCTGCCCTCGCGGCGTGGTCGCCCCCCTTCTTAGGCCACCGGCCCAGCCTCGGCCCCTGCCTGGGCTCCGGCTCTGTCCCCTGCCCCTGCTCCCGCCCCTATACCCATTCGGCGCAGCCGTTTTGGCCACCTGGTCCGCCCCCCGAGACGTTGACTGTTTCACTGGGGACTGTTCGCCTGTTGGCTGTTTGTTTCACTGAGTACTGATGTGTTACATTA
This sequence comes from Lampris incognitus, assembly GCF_029633865.1. Classification (NCBI taxonomy): domain Eukaryota; kingdom Metazoa; phylum Chordata; class Actinopteri; order Lampriformes; family Lampridae; genus Lampris; species Lampris incognitus. Next base: position 175,103 of record NW_026611579.1, on the reverse strand, counting down.
CTGTTTTGCATTTTTTCGTGATGGTGAATTCTGGGGGGGCCTGTGTTGTGATACACAATTAACAATAGATTCACCAGGGGCTGCTGCACCTTTAAGACAGACGTTCAGAGTGCTGACGTAGGCACTGCTTAATAGTTTTCCAGGAAGTGGAACCATGTTTTCAGCAGCCTAGCGGTTAGCTGGTTGCCACGAGAGATTGAGCTGTATCGGTGTTGTTTTGTGTGGCGAGTAAATGGAATTGACTCGACTCGATCCCTCGGTCTCCTCATTCCTGCACTCTCACACCATTAACAACGAGGCAGCAGATGGGGATTCTGGGCCTGGGGAAATCCGCATAACTGGTGGATCCAAGGGTTAGACAGCAGGACCGCCATCGATGCTTTTGGAATCTCGCTGTACCACGACTTCTTTTACAAGCACGCGCAGTCCGTGGAAAAGTGTAAGAGCAAAGACATGATAGTGTTACACATCGATCCGGAGAGGAGGGTCCCCTCAATCCCTGTGTTTGATCTCCTCGATCGCGTATAGTTGGTCCACGACCTGTCAGGATCAAGCCCAGTCACAGGCTTACGCGAGGACAGTGCATCAGGCACTGAAGATGCATTACGAAAGATGGCAAGACGGAGTGAAAACAGACAAGAATGTCGGCACACACCAAACACTGAATAAAGAACGTAAGGAAGCTGTTGGGTATTGCACAAAAGCGCAGCGTGTCATTTGTGTTAAGGATACTACAGGCGATTACTATACAGTGGACCATTCCCAGCCGCCAGCCCAACCTGCTGGAATCAAAATGGTGAAGCTCGTGGCAGACGAGATGCCTATCAAGGCTCATCCGCACAATAAGCCCCAAAAGCAGCTCAGTGTCAATTGCGGTACCCCCAGAAACCTAGCCTGCGCGGTCATCTTCCAAAATGTCAAGGGGCTGTTGGTTCACAAAGTGTCTTCATTCAATGCGAAGTGGCTGGAGAAGCTGCTCAGTATGCACACCGACCTGCAAGTGCACAGTTTCATGCCATACACCTACGCGCTACAGATAGCCACATAGACAAATAACAACGCAGGTCACTCCATTTAGTCGGTTTTTGTAGGCGAAAGCCCTGGGGAGTGGAACCTGGGTGAGCCCAGTGAGATGGGCACGTACGGAACTTCGATTGCGTACCACGTATTGAGGTGTCTCCTGCGCCTGGAGATGCTCACATGGATCAGGTTAGGGTTTACCTTCAGGATCATCCACGCGGCCAGGCTTTGGTGTCGGAAAAACCATTCAGGGGTATCAGACTTCGATTTCAACAGGAGCTGCAGCTCGCCAGTCGAGAGCCACCTTTTATCAATCATCATCTCGTCCAACAGTGAAGGGATATCCTCCAGTGAACAGCTATCATCCTCCGTATTCCCCTTCTCCGAGGCGATAATGGTAAGTGCGGTATCCTTGTTTTCGGGCAGCATGAGGATACCCAGATTCTGGACCATATGCTTTCTCAGTTCCACAGAACACATACTATCCGCTAAACCAATAGAACCGCGGCTGTGTGGAATCCACAATTGCCGTGTCCTGGTACCTGCACGGGCAGCAGGCTGTGCATCCTCATGTAGGCTGCTACATGACCCGAATACTTATTGCTGATACAGGGTTCTCTGCTTGACTCAAGACGCTGGGCGATCTGTTTGCGCTTAGACCCTGGTACGGTCACCTTGTTGGGGTTACACCGCCCCGAGCTGCCTCCCCGGCACGTTCAAGCCACTCCCCCAGCTCGGATGTGCCAGAAACATCCGAGCGCTCGGCTCGCGCTCTGGGGAGACCAGTGCTGCACTGCACCAGGTGTTTGCCATCATCTATCTGGCACAACTGCGGCAATCAGGCAGCCCTCTACAAGAAGCCTGCCAGAACGTCTCTCCGGGCTTCGACACACTGAACCCTGCAACTCTCCCTCCGCGACTTCCACAGCTCCCCGCGTCTCCCTCATCCCCAGCGACCTTCACATTTTTCCCCGGAGCTCTCCAGCGATCTCCCTCTGTGTCTCTCTACCTGGATCACGCCTTTCGGACTTGACTACCTGGATCTCGGACCCGGACTTCCTCGGACAACCCCTGGCTCTGCCGATTCGGACTTTGGTAGGCAGGCGCACATCGTCTCAACAACGCCCACCTGAGACTCACCTGTCATTATCCCCTGTGGCAGTTTTGTTTGTTTTTCTTCCCTGCATTAAATCGCCCTTTGGGTTATCCCGGTGCTCTGTTGTCTGTCTGTCGTTTTGGGTTTCGCTACACTGGCCTCTGTGTTATGCTCAAGCACCAGAACCCGACCCGTGTGGCGAAACCCAAGGCAGACAGACACAGAATGACAGTTCAAAATCCAAAAGGCGGTTTTATTGGGGGAGGGGAATAACAAGGAAGGGAGATAACAAATACTGCCACTAAATAATAAATGGAATAGAGTGGGGGGAATGTATGGTGCAAAAACGTTCTGTTAGTGGGATGTGTGAATAAACTATGTGTGGTGTCCAGTGGTTTGCGTATATAACTATGTGTGAGTGTTTTTACCCTATGTGTGGTGCGGTATGTAAATGACCAGGAGGTGTTGAATAATGTGCGTGCACCTGGCAAGCAAGTCCAGTCCGAGGTCCAAAAAGGGGTTGTCCGAGGAAGTCCGGGTCCGAGATCCAGGAAGTCGAGTCCGAAAGGAGGGGTCCAGGTAGAGAGATACGGGGGGAGATCGCTGGAGAGGTCCGGGGAAAAAACGTGAAGGTCGCTGGGGACGAGGGAGACGCGGGGAGCCGTGGAAGTCGCGGAGGGAGATTCTTGGAGGAAAAAGAGAAACACGAATATTAGACACTGGGGAATAAACGGAATTGCAAGAGGGCAAGGAACGCCGCTGGAGGGCTTGTCAGAGCTTTACCGCAGGGTTCAGTACGTCGAAGCACGGAGTGGTGTGGAGACGCGGGGAGCCGTGGAAGGGTTAGGGTTAGGGTTAGGGTTAGGGTCGCCCTACAACGCCCCCGGCGTTGTAGGGCGAGCAGCCGGTCGACATCCCAGACCATGTCACCACCATCGAGGACCCTGGGGGGTGGAGGAGCTTGGACAGGGGGAGACAGGGGGTTGGAGGCTACCGGTTTGAGGTGAGAGACATGGAAAACGGGATGGATCTTGAGTGAGGTAGGGAGATGGAGACGCACCGCCGAAGGGTTGACGATGCGGTCGATGGTGTAGGTATTGTATTTAGAAATCACGTCAGGACACAGCGCTGTCGCTCGACAGAAACCGCTACGTTGCATTCTTTATTTAGACTGACACCGCATCACAGGCAGACCCGATCAAACAACCCAGAGCCCGCAGGCATCACCAATCGATCCCAGCACAATAGAACAGCACCAAATCAAATGCAGCACTGTCGATTTGTGCAGACATAACATCCCCCCCCCCCCCGGCAGGATTTCAAACATGAAAGGTTGACACAAAGTCCTCTAGGTGGCCAGGGCTTAAACGTGTGCGAACAGGTCGCGGGGCGGCCTGAGGCTGGGCAGGCCGAGGTGGGGAGGGAGAAGGCAGGGAAGCTGAGGCCCAGGAATGTCTGGGGCCCGTGTAGGAGCTGCATGAAGCCCCGGGGCGTCTCGCTATGCTGAGGGAATGGCTAAGGTTGTGTCACCAGCTGTGTGTGGCGGAGCTGACACCTTCCGTAGACGACTGGAGTGCCACCGAGTGCCATTGCTGAGGAGGTAAGTGGCTGGGCCCAGCTGACAGGTCACTTGGAGAGGAGAGGACCAGTATGAAGCCATTTTATTGTCCTCGTGGGGCCTGCGGACCCTGACCCAGTCTGACACATTGATGTCTGGCACCCTGGTTCGTTTTGACTGGTCAAACCGTTGCTTCATCCGCGTCTGCTGACGAGTGACTGAGGCTCTGACCCCAGAGGGAGGTGCCTGGGGTGTGGAGGGGCGGAGCCTGTCAAGGGGCATGCACAGTTCCTGGCCTAGCATGAGAGAGGCTGGGGAGACGCCTGTGGTCGAGTGCTGTGTGGCCCGATAGTGCAGCAGAGTGTGACGGATGGCCTGCGTGAAAGAGCACCCTTGGGCCATGTGTGCTCTGAGGCCGTTCTTCAGTGACTGGTGAAAACGTTCAACGCCGCCATTGGCCTGGGGGTGGTAGTACGCAGTGCGTATATGACGGATGCCCTTGCTTTCGAGATAAGCAGTGAACTCAGCAGAGACCAGCTGAGGGCCGTTGTCAGTGGTGACGGTCTTTGGGAGGCCCCAGCGAGAGAAAAGAGAGTCCAGGAAGTCGATGATGATCTGTGAGGTCACAGGCCATTTTGAGTGTAGATCGTAGGCGACCACCATGAAGCGTTGGTGGTGGGGAACTCCATGGATCTCACCACAAATGTCCAACTGCAGGTGTTCCCAGGGCTGAGAGGGCCAGGCGAGAGGTTGCAGGGGTGGGGGAGCCTGGTGGCCAGTCTTGCCACTCACAAGGCAGGCAGAACAGTCCTTCACCAGAGCCTCAATATCTCTGTCTATCCCCGGCCACCACACCAGGTCTCGGCAGCGCTGTTTCAGTTTCACAATGCCCAGGGGGCCTTCATGCGCCATATTCAAAACATGTGCACGGAGAGCAGCTGGGACCACTGTGCAAAACCCACGTGCCACGCAGGTGTCGTTCCAGCAGGAGAGCTCCTATCTGACTCGGGCGAACGCAGCCAGCTCCTCTGGGACCTTGTGAGGCCAGCCGTTCTGGATGTAGGTGCGGAGCTGGGAGAGGACAGGGTCCTGTTCGAAGGCTGCCCTCAGCTCCTGCAGAGAGACAGTGGCCTGAAGGGGTGTGTGTAGCATTTGGACAATGTCCTTTTCCACACAGTGTCCGTCTGTGGAGCTGGGGTGGAGACAGAGCGAGAGAGCAGGTCGGCGACAACATTGTCTCTGCCTGGGGTGAACTGCAGGCTGAAGTTGTACTGGCGGAGGTGGTCAGACCAGCGGTGCAACCTCAGGGGTTTGTGGCCTGTCCCAGATGTGGACAGCAGCGCTGTCAGGGCCTGGTGATCTGTCCTGAGGGTGAAGGAGCGGCCATAGAGGTAGAGGTGCCACCTTTCACAAGCCCAGATACAGGCTAACGCCTCACGCTCACCCACGGAGTACTGCTGCTCGGTCAGGTTGAGGGCACGGGAGGCGAAGGCGATGGGCTTCTCCACACCGTCCTGGGTTTGAGACAGCACAGCCCCTATCGCTGTGGCTGATGCGTCACAGGTCACAAAGGTGGAGCTGGAGATGTCAAAGTAAGCCAACACTGGTGGTGAAGTCAGTTGAGTCTTGAGATCACACACAGCGTCACTGCATGCCTTTGATCACACCCATGGCTCGTCCTTATGCAGCAGCTGGCGCAGGGGGGCTGTGGTCGCAGAGTACTGGGGAAGAAACCTCAGGTAGTAACTTGTCATACCCAGGAAGGAGGCGACCTGGGCGGCCGAGCTGGGCTCAGGGATGGCCTGAATGGCGTCCACGTTGGATTGTAGTGGAGTTACACCGCTCGCTTACAGCCGGAACCCCACGAACTCGATGGCTGGCACAGAGAGGACACATTTCTCAGCATTGAGAGTTAGCTTGTGCTTGGACAGGGCTGCGAAGACCATGTTGAGGCGCTTGTCGTGGATTTCACTGGTGGGCCCGTGTACCACTATATCGTCCAGATAAATGGCCACGCCCAGTATGCCAGCCAGCACGGAGACCATGATTTTCTGGAAGCAGCTAGGGGCGGAGCTGAGACCGAAAGGCATCCTGGTGTAGCGAAACACTCCTGCATGTGTCACAAAGGCTGTGAGGTTTCGGCTGCTGGGGTGGAGGGGCACCTGTAAGTACCCCTGTCTGAGCTCGAGCTTGGAGAACACCTCAGAGCCATAGAACTGAGCAGTGAGTTCTTCTGAGGTGGGCAGTGGATACTTATCAGGGACCACTGCCTTATTTACTGCACGTAGATCGACGCAGACACGCAGGCCCCCCGACTTCTTCTTAGCCACCACGAGGTTTGAGACCCAAGGTGACGCGTCCACCGGTTCAATGATGCCAGCTTCCAGCAGTTGTTGCCGCTCGGCGGAGACCCCATCACGGAGAGCCAACGGGATGCGGCGCAGTGGTTGGATGACAGATTTCACAGCAGGGTTGAGGAGAGGTTGATGGGCGAAGGCGGAGAGGCAGCCCAGCCCCATAAATAGCGATGGCCACTTCTGCTGCCAAGGTGTGGCAACAATCAGGATTGCTGCCCCCCTTGTGTCTAAGAGGGAGAACCCCAGAGCGGAGAACAGGTCCAGGCCCATCAGGTTGGCCCCACGGCGTGCCACATGAAAAACTGCATTGGGCACCAGCTTGGTTCCATAGCGGACAGTCACTTGGAGAGAGCCAACCAGATCGATTTTGGAGTCACCATACCCACAGAGGACAGCTGAGGGTGCGGACAGTGGCAGTGAACCGAAAAATTGACTGTAGGTATCAACATTCAGGAGAGACACAACTGCACCGGTGTCCAACAGCAGGGGGATGCACACATCATTAATGTTGACTGTGCATGATTTGAATGACACTGGCCCAGAGCTCACCTTGTGAATGACGGCGGTTGAAGACTGGGGGGTGTGGCCCTCTGACCCAGCCGGGGAAGATCGACAGACGTTGGCAAAGTGATTGTGCTTACCGCAGCTACGGCATGTCTGGCCACGGGCAGGGCAGTTCTGAGCCCTTGAAACATGAGACCGAGATCCACAGTTACCACAGGACTGTTGAGGGCGGGGCCGAGAACGCCGTCGTTGCAGTTGCAAGACGTCCCCAGTGGAGTCGGCGCCAGCCTCGCTCTTGCTGGGTTGCATCCCGAGGGGCAGCCGTGAGTAGAGGGAGGAGTCGTTGGCAGCTTGACTGGAGGTGGCCACTTGCTGTGCATTTAGCATAGCAGCACACTCAGCTGCTCTCTCAACCTGTAGTGCGATGGTAAGTGCTTTGGACAGCAGCAGATCGTCTTTTTCCAGCAGGAGTGTTATGCTCGCGCACCAGAACCTGACCCGTGTGGCGAAACCCAAGACAGACAGACACGAGATGACTTCTAAGTCTACAAAGGGGGGTTTTATTGTGGGAGGGGAATGTATGGTGAAAAAAGGCGTTCTGTTAGTGGGATGTGTGAATAAACTATGTGTGGTGTCCCGTGGTTTGCGTGTATAACTATGTGTGAGTGTTTTTAGCCAATGTGTGGTGCGGTATGTAAATGACCAGGAGGTGTTGAAGAAATGTGCGTGCACCTGGCGAGAAAGTCCAGTCCGTGATCCAAGAGGGGTTGTCCGAGAAAGTCCAGGTCCGAGATCCGGGAAGTCGAGTCCGAAAGGAGGGGTCCAGGTAGAGGGACAAGGGGGGAGATCGCAGGAGAGGTCCGGGGAGAAACGTGAAGGTCGCTGGGGACGAGGGAGACGCGGGGAGCCGTGGAAATCGCGGAGGGAGAGTCTTGGGAGGAAACAGAGACACGAAGATAAGACACTGGGGAATAAACAGAAAGCAAGGAACGCTGGAGGGCTTGTCAGAACTTTACCGCAGGGTTCAGTACGTCGAAGCACTGAGAGACGTTCTGGGAGGCTTCTTGTAGAAGGCTGCCTGATTGCCACAGGTGTGCCTAATGGATGATGGCAAACACCTGGTGCAGTGCAGCGCTCGTCTCAGAGCGCGAGCCGAGCGCTCGGATGTTTCCGGCACGTCCGAGCTGGGGGAGTGGCTTGAACGTGCCGGGGAGGCAGCTCGGGGCGGTGTAACCACAACAGGACCCCCCTCCTACGAGAGACACCGGGCGACCGTCCGATGGCGTTGGGGTGGGCCCGATAGAACTCCTCCAGGAGTGCGGGGTCGGCCAGGTAGGACCGGGGAACCCAGCTGCGGTCCTCGGGCCCATAGCCAACCCAGTCCACCAGGTATTGGTACCCACGCCCCCGGCGGCGTACGGCGAGCAGCTGGTCGACATCCCAGACCATGTCACCACCGTCGAGGACCCTGGGGGGTGGAGGAGCTTGGACAGGGGGAGACAGGGGGCTGGTGGCTACCGGTTTGAGGCGCGAGACATGGAAGACGGGATGGATCTTGAGTGAGGTAGGGAGATGGAGACGCACCGCCGAAGGGTTGACGATGCGGTCGATGGTGTAGGGACCGACGTAACGGGGAGCCAGCTTCCGGTTGAGGGTAGGGAGGGGCAGGTCCCGGGCCAGGAGCCATACCCTCTGGCCAGGTCGATAAGCTGGGGCCGGCACTCTCCGCCGGTTGGCGCTGCGCCGGGCCCGCTCTGTAGCTTGCAACATAGCGGCCCGGGCGGTCTTCCAAACGCGCCGGCATCGGCGGAGATGGGCCCTCGTGGACGGGACCGCTACCTCCAACTCCTGATGGGGGAACAGAGGTGGTTGATAGCCCAGTGAACACTCGAAGGGGGACAAACCGGTAGCCGAACTCTCCATGGAGTTGAGCGAGTACTCCACCCAGGGCAGGTACTTGCTCCAGGAGGCGGGGTTGCTGGTGGTAACGCAACGCAAAGCCGCCTCCAAGGCTTGATTGGCCCGCTCTGCCTGCCCATTGGTCTGGGGGTGATACCCGGAGGAGAGGCTGACCGTGGCCCCAATCCCCTTACAGAAGGCCTGCCATACCTTCGAAGTGAACTGGGGACCACGGTCAGAGACAATGTCCAGGGGAATCCCATGAGGTCGGACGACGTGGGAGACGAGAAGGTCCGCCGTCTCGGCTGCAGAGGGGAGTTTGGTGAGGGCAACAAAATGGACGGCCTTGGAAAACCGGTCGACAATGGTCAGGATGGTGTCATTGCCTTGGGACACGGGGAGGCCAGTTACAAAGTCCAAGGCAATGTGGGACCAAGGTCGGCCGGGGCCAGGAAGGGGGCGCAGGAGACCTGCTGGAGGGCGATGGAGAGCCTTGCTGCGGGCGCAGGTGGTGCAGGCTGCCACGAACTCTCTGGTGTCTGCCTCCATGGTGGGCCACCAGAAACCCCTGCGGATGAAGGCCGCCGTTCGGTAGACACCAGGGTGGCAGGCAAGATGGCTGGAGTGGCCCCACTCCAGCACCTGGGGCCGGACAGAGGGAGGCACAAATAGCCGGTTCCGGGGTCCATTGCCTGGGTCGGGATGGGCGCGCTGGGCCTTTCTCACCACTGATTCGATGGCCCAGGTGACGGCGCCCACCACCCGGGCCGGGGGAAGGATGGTGTCTGGGGCGTCAGGGGACCCCTCGGGAAACAGACGGGAGAGGGCGTCTGCCCTGACGTTCTTGGTGCCCGGGCGGTAGGTGAGGGTGAAGTCGAACCGGCTGAAGAAGAGAGCCCAGCGCGCCTGCCTGGGGTTGAGCCTCTTAGCCGTCCACACGTAGGTCAGGTTTTTGTGATCGGACCATACGATGAACGGCTGCCCTGCTCCCTCCAGCCAGTGTCTCCACTCCTCTAGGGCGGCGTGGACGGCCAGCAACTCCCTGTTGCCGATGTCATAATTCTTCTCCGCAGGACTGAAACGCCGGGAGAAGAAGGCGCACGGGTGGATCTTCTGGTCCTCCTCCGACCGCTGGGAGAGGACGGCTCCGATGCCAGTGTCCGATGCGTCCACCTCCACGATGAACTGTCTGCACGGGTCCGGGTGGGCGAGCACCGGGGCCGTTGTGAACAGCCTCTTCAGGGCCAAGAAGGCGGCTTCCGCCTCCGAGTTCCAGGAGAAAGGGCGGAGGTTGGAGGTGAGTGCAGTGAGGGGGGCGGCCACACGGCTGAACCCCCTGATGAAGCGCCGGTAGAAGTTTGCAAACCCCAGGAAGCGCTGGAGTTGCGTCCTGTTGGTGGGCCGTGCCCACTCCTCCACCGCTCGGGTCTTCCTGGGGTCAGTGCGGACGAGCCCCTTCTCCACGATGTGGCCAAGGAACTCCACGGAGGCGGAGTGGAACACGCACTTCTCGGCTTTCACGAAGAGCCTGTTCTCCAGCAGCCGTTGGAGGACCAGGCGGACATGCTGGTGGTGTTCCTCCTCAGTCCTGGAGAACACGAGGATGTCATCCAGTTACACCACCGCGAACGTGTTCAGCATGTCCCGGAGCACGTCGTTGACCAATGCCTGGAAGACGGCCGGGGCGTTGGTGAGGCCGAAGGGCATAACGAGGTACTCGAAATGCCCTAGGTGGGTGTTGAAGGCCGTCTTCCATTCATCCCCTTCCCGGATGCGCACCAGGTGGTACGCGCTGCGCAGGTCCAGCTTCGTGAACACCGTGGTGTGAGTGAGTGGCTCGAACGTGGAACTCATAAGGGGGAGTGGATATTTATTTTTCACCGTGATGTTATTTAGCATTCGGTAATCTATGCAAGGCCTCAGGCTGCCCTCCTTCTTTGCCACAAAAAAGAAGCCAGCTGCCACCGGGGAAGACGAGGGCCTTATGATTCCTGAGGCCAGGGACTCTGTGATTTAATTGCGCATAGCCTCCTTCTCCGGGATGGAGAGTTTATACAACCGACCGGTGGGAAGGGCGGCCCCGGGAAAGAGATCTATGGCACAATCATAGGGACGGTGAGGGGGGAGGGAAAGTGCACTGTCTTTACTAAATACAGGGGCTAAATCGTGATAAATGGAAGGAACACCAGTGAGACCCGTGGGAGGAGGCACGGGTCTGAGGCCGCTGGACGGGGAGTGGGCGGAGCGAAGGCAGTTGGCATGACGCTCCAACCCAAAATCCGCCCAGTAGACCAAGAGATGTAGGGATCGTGCCGTTCCAACCACGGTCTTCCTAACACCAGGGGCGCTGTGGGGGCGTGCAAAACCAAGAAACGGATAGCTTCCCGTGTCTAGGGGGACGAGTGGAACGCCGGCCTGCCGGGCCAGCGAGATGTCCATCAAACACTCGTCCGCCCCCGAATCCAGGAGTGCACCAACAGACAGTGAGTCGTTACCCCAGGTGAGAGTGACCGGAAAAAGGTGGTTGTGCTCCGTCTTGGGCTGGGGCTGAGGAAGGGTCGTCAGGCTCACTAGGACGCCCCTCACTAGTGAGCCGGGTCTTTTTGGGCGAGTCGGGCAGGCCTTGATGTAGTGGCCCGACCTCCCGCAGTAGAGGCAGAGGTGGCCACGCATCCTCTGCTCCCTAACCTCCAGCAGGAGCCGTGACCGACCCAACTGCATGGGCTCCTCCTCCGGCCTGGATCCGGAAGCCACCCAGGGTTGCGAGGGGGAGTGTGAGGGTGGGGAGAGCCCACTCATTGTCTGCCGCGAGTATCCATACCTCCAAGGTATAATCTGCCGCCGACCTGGCTCCCTGTTGGATGGAATGGAGGCGGCCGGCAGCATCCTGCCCGTCAGCTGGGTGGTCGAACACCAGATTGAACTCGCGGCGGAAGGCACCATAGTCCGAGGCGAGCTGCTCGGTATGGCCTACCGCTGCTATGGCCCAGCTGAGGGCTTTGCCGGTAAGGAGGGACATGACAAGGGCTACTTTGGTCTCTCCTGTCCTATACCTGGCTGCCTGGTGTTTGAACAGGAGCTCACACTGACCAAGGAAACCCCTGCACAGCTCGAACTCCCCACCGAAGGCCTTGGGGCAGGGAAGGTTAGGCTCGCACCGGGGGTCCAGTGGGGGTTGACTCGGAGGAGGGGGAACGTCGGGACCAGGAACGGGGAAACCGGAGGCCAAGCTGGGGGCAGGGACCGGGGCCAGGGCAGGGTGGTCGCTCATCCTGGAGACCGCTGTGGAGAGTGCAGCGATCTGCGCGGTGAGGGCATCTAACGCGCTCGTCGCGGCCTGGGAGCCGGACTAAAGATCGCAGATCTCTCCGGTGACACGGGTGAAGGCCGTAGTAAGCTCTGAGCGGAGAGAGGCAAGTTGGCAACTGTGACTTCTTACTATTGCCTCTAGGGGGACGGGGCTCTGGGGCGTCACAGGGACCGTCCGCTCCTTGGGTTTGCCTGGGTCCATAATGGCTTCGACATTCTGTTATGCTCGCGCACCAGATCCTGACCCGTGTGGCGAAACCCAAGACAGACAGACACGAGATGACTTCAAAATCTACAAAGGGGGGTGTTATTGTGGGAGGGAAATGTATGGTGAAAAAAGGCGTTCTGTTAGTGGGATGTGTGAATAAACTATGTGTGGTGTCCCGTGGTTTGCGTGTATAACTATGTGTGAGTGTTTTTAGCCTATGTGTGGTGCGGTATGTAAATGACCAGGAGGTGTTGAATAACGTGCGTGCACCTGGCAAGCAAGTCCAGTCCGAGATCCAAGAGGGGTTGTCCGAGGAAGTCCGGGTCCGAGATCCAGGAAGTCAAGTCCGAAAGGAGGGGTCCAGGTAGAGTTGCGGAGGGAGAGTCACAGGGTTCAGTACGTCGAAGCATGGAGTGGTGTTCTGGGAAACTTCTGGTAGAGGGCTGCCTGATTGCCGCAGGTGTGCCTGATGGATGATGGCAAACACCTGGTGCAGTGCAGCGCTGGTCTCCTCAGAGCGCGAGCCGAGCGTTCGGATGTTTCCGGCACGTCCGAGCTGGGGGAGTGGCTTGAACGTGCCGGGGAGGCAGCTCGGGGCGCTGTAACCACAATAATCATACCCGTCAAAGTATTCTCCACAGTGATCCTGACGGCTCTCGCTGAGCCCGATTTACAACACCGGTGCCGCCTTTTTAGCTTCTTCAAGAGCCTTAAACTCTTTGTCATCCAGTTGCTGTTACCAGCTCCCTGGGAAGGGTTGGGATAAGCACGATGGAATTCTTTAGTGAGGATGTTATCGAATACGCCCGTGAGCGTATTGATGCTTTTCTTGCGCATACCCTCCTTAGAGTGCTCGGGTCCTCCACTGCCGCGGTCACCACCTCTTTCGCCTACTACCACTGTAACCCCTGCTCTGACATACCACACTGGGTCTATCTTCGGGCCCGCGGCACTCCAGCTCAAAGTCCTGGCTGCCCGGCGCCAACCTTTTGGCCGGGCAGCCGTCTTCCGTATGAGGCGGGGTGACCATCAGGCTTAGCATGAGGCACAAGTTTTCAGTGCACCTGTGTTCCACACAGTGTACACTGCATACGAGTACACTTCCGTGGCACACGAAGGAACAACCCTGGTCTCCGCAGTAGCTTACAGACTGTGGGTCATCCGTATACATGTAATGAGTGTGACAACAGGCTGGAAGATGATGTTGGTGGAGTTGTTGTATTTGCTACTGCTGCCATCGGTGCTGCTGCTAAGTTCGCTGTTGCTGCGTTTGCTGATACATCGCTACCTTAAACACTTTACGTGTTAATACATGTTTTCTCCCTCTAAACCTTTCTCATCTCTCCACCCCTCTAGGCCAGCAGAGGCCAAAGCGCCGATCTGATTCTTGTGTACGAAGTGGGCTTTGTTAGCCCTAACGTGTTGCTCACTGCGTTATCCAATATAGCTTTCCGTGAGAGAAAACAGGTCCAAATCACCAGTCACAGGAACCATTCCCCATGGCTAACGAAGGTCGCGGACATCAGAGACAACAGAGATCAGGCGTACCACGTCGTCTCTCAGGTCTTCAAATGCAGACATCACAAATGCGAGCCGGAATCCCCCTGCTCGTGCATGGGCATCTACTGTCCACAACACATCACGGTAGCCGACCAGCTGCGGCAGTTGATGAACATGTTCACACCTAGAGGTTTTGTGAGTGAGGTGACCGGCAGCAACTCGGCATCAGCTCGGGATACTAAAACCGACAACACCAACCCTTTCGAGCCCGCGGTGATAAGTTCCTCAGCAACGTGCTATCACTCTCCTCGTTGAGGCAAAGTGCATCTAAACAACCATCTAAGAGTAACAGCAGTGCTAAAGTGCAAGAAAGAGTTTTTTGTAAATGAGTGAATACAATAAGTGCTAAGAACAAGTAGTAGGTTAGTAGTTCTTAAAGAGGTGAGTTTTCAACCTGCGCCGAAAGATGGGCAGCGACTCCTCTGTCCTGACATCAGTGGGAAGATCATTCCACCACTGTGGAGCCAGGACAGAAAAGAGCCGTGACCGGGTAGATCGGCAGCAGGGGCCTCTGAGCAATGGGGCAACCAGGCGTCCCGAGGCAGCAGAGCGAAGTGGTCGGGCGGGGGTGTAGGGCTTGACCATGGCCTGGAGATAGAAAGGAGCGGTGCCTTTCACTGCAGTATAGGCTAGCACTAGAGTCTTAAACTGGATGCGAGCAGCTACTGGGAGCCAGTGTAGAGACATAAGAAGGGGAATTGTGTGGGAGAACTTAGGGCGGTTGAACACCAGATGAGCTGCAGCTTTCTGAACAAGCTCCACAGGTCTGATGGCCGACGCCAGGGCGCCAGCAAGGAGGGATTTGCTGTAGTCCAGCCGGGAGATGACCAGAGCCTGGATGAGCACCGTAAATGGCGATGGCCAGGTCTCCGTGCGAGCAACCTTTCCCCGCGAGGCACATCAGCTCTGTCTTGTCCAGATTGAGCTTCAAGTGGTGTGTCGCCATCCACTCCGAGATATCAGTCAAGCACGCAGCAATGCGTATCTCTATTTGTGTGTCAGAGGGTGAAAAGGACAGGATCAACTGGGTGTCATTGGCATAACAATGGTAAGAGAAGTCACGCGAGTGAGTAACAGAACCCAGGGATTTCGTGTACAGGGAGAGAAGGAGATCACCCAGAACCGAACCCTGTGGAACGCTTGTAGTCAGTCTGCGAGGCTCCGACCCAGATCCCCTCCATGTCACCTGGTAGGAGCGACCCGTCAGGTAGGATGCAAACATTGAGCGTGCAGAGCTTGTGACACCCAGCCCCTCGAGGGTAGAGAGGATGATCTGGTGGTTCACTGTGTCGAGCACAGCTGACAGGTCCAGGAGTATCGGGACAGAGGAGAGAGAGTTTCCTCACGCAGAGTGCAGCGATTCTGTCATGGCAAGGAGGACCGTCTCTGTCGAGTGACCCACCTTTAACCCAGACTGGTTGGGGTTCAGGAGGTTGTTCTGGTGGAGGCACAAAGAAAGTTGGTTAAAGACAGCAGGTTTGAAAGTTCTGGATAGAAAGGTTAGAATGGAAACCGGTATGTAGTTTTTGACATCAGAGGGGTTAAGTAATTGTTTCTTGAGAAGCGGGGTGACTCTAGCAGTCTTGAAGGCAGATGGAGAGCATCCTGCCTGGAGGGAGGTGTTGATGAGGTGGGTTAGAAAGGGAAGGAGCTCAGGTGCTATAGACTGAAGAAGAGGAGAGGGGACCAGGTCAAGGGAGCATCGAAGGACACAACAATAACAAATAAACTATTATATGACAATGCATCCATAAGTGTTGCAGAGGACCTTTTGCTCATCATGGCTTATGTAGACTGTCATACAGTACCTTATGTAGACTGTCATAAAGTAACTGATGAGGCCCTTCACATTCTGCTTAAAATGGCCGCATTAGTTTGTCCACAGAGCCTGAACACAGCTTGTTTAGTGTGTAAGGACCTTTAAAAAAAAAATTTACTTCATTTACCAGCATGCTTTGTGTCTTAAACATTTCCTGTGTGGGTGTGGTTTCCAAACATGTGGACCAATGGGATTTATTTGTTATTTGAATTTTTGTTATCGGCCAATGATATGATGTGGAGTGTTCTGCCCGCGAAATCGCGGGGTCGCAACGGTCGATCTCCTCGGAAAAAAAGGGGGAGCTGGGAGACGGAGCCGGACTCCAAGGAGAGAGGTCACAATTTTTTATCTCTCTCTCTGCGGCCCCGTTTGAGTGCTCGTTTCGCGGAGACTTTGTACACAGCCGTGTACTGGCCGCATTTGAGGACCCGAGGGTTGCGAGTGGCTCACGGTCGGGTGCTTGCTGGTGGGGTTTGTTTCGGGTCGGATTGGTTCGTTTCCCACCGGAGGACCATTGTCTTCGCCGGGGTTTTCGGAACGTTGCGACCTGTGGCCATCTTGCGGACGAAGGCCCTGCCGGAGAGCCGACGGCAAGCACAGCGCCGACCATCGGAGGCCCTGCCGGAGAGCCGACGGCAAGCACAGCGCCGACCATCCTATGAGCTACACACAGCCTCCTGGTCGTGGGAGTATTGGGTCGTGAGTAACCTGGACAGAGCCCTTATACACACACACCCACGCACTTTTGTCTCGTCGCCTGGGCATCGTAGGGTGTCTGCCTTGCCCTGCGCTTAGAGAACTGGTTTAATGTGCACCAACGGGCCCCAACAGAAAGTGCTGGGTATTTTGTATTCTTTTGATACTTTCTTTCTGTGTATTGTGAATGGTTGTCACACCCTGTGAAATTTTAATTAATGTTTAGTTGATCAACAGTACCACCCTCGTGTGGTACTCTGTTTTGTTATCTCTCTCTCTCCCTCTCTCTCTCTCTCTCTCTTTCTCTCGCTCTCTCTCTCTCATTATTATCCAATAAATCCTATTATTATTAATTATATTTTGGGTGTATTGGCAGCTCATTTACTTTTGGAGTGCTGGTAATAAGCGTGTACGGTATTTCAGTACACAGCAGGGTTACACGATCTGCCTTAACCATAGGTTTGTTTAAATTCTGGGAAGATACACCATTCACTAGCCTTAGGTAAGTGTAGTATTTTCTCAGTGGAGGCACCGCGCTACTACACTGATAAATATCCTGGTTAAATATTTCTATTATCATTTGTCACTATTATTGTCATTAGTGGCACTAGCCTACTAGTGCACAGGAGGTTCGGCCAGCTCAACATTCCACCGCTGAGAACTCAGGATCCTGTTGCGCCATTGGATTTGCTTGTAACAATTTAGTAACTGGTAGCATTAGGATGTTGTCTTGTTCAAATGTGCTTGGCGTTGCCCGCCAGTGAAGAAGGGGTTACAAGTGTACAGAAGGTCAAAGGCTTTTCCCCCACTCTACATCGCCCCCTATTGTATTACATAAATATTACAGCACATGTTGTGTCAGTAGAGCGTGAACAGCTACAATATCTGTCTTGTGGGACCGGTGTGTCAGAAGAAGGATCAGCATCATCCTTCATAGACGTTCCTGTTGATGCTCAGATAAGGTCATTGTTTGCCAAGCCTCGTTTTCAGTTCAGTTCACTTCAACTCAATTCAACATATTGTCATGAAAAACCATGTGCAGGTACATGTTGAATATGAAATAAGGGCTGCGGCTTCACCAAACAGTGCAAGACAGACACAGACAAACACAACAAACACAGTATAAGATATACACAGATGAAGACCAAAAGCTAAAAAAAAACTAGTTAAACATGGTTTTGGGGAAGGTTAATGCTTTATTTATTTTTTTATTAGAGCACATAATAATTATATATTTTTAATAACAACTCCAGAGCTTCCATAGAAGGTCTATTGTCACATTTTACACGTTTGTACTTTTTAACAAAATACTTTATAACATTACAAAGTGATTACACTATTTTCTCTTGTTTAAATCACAGATGACAACTGCCCTTCGGAAACCTTTTTTTATTACGTTACATTATTTTATATTTGTCATGAATCCTGTCCACTTCTCTTATCCCCCTTCCTCCTGCTAACACCCCTCCTGTCATGGACTCTGCCTGCCCCTCTTAACCCCCTCCCTCCTGCTCACACCTCTCTGCTCATCCTCCAATCAGCACCTTACAATTGTTCCCACCAGTACACTGGCACTCCCCCTGCATTATCCGTCAGCCTATCAATTTGCCACACGTGTTGCTTGTCTGTCCCCCAAGCAGCCGTCACGCCGCCTCCAAAGCCTGACCTCCGAGCAGCCGCCCCGCCGCCTCTGTTAGCCTGGTCCCCAAGCGGTCGTCCTGCCGTCTATTGAGCCTGGTCCCCGAGTGGCCATCCCGTCGCCTCCGGGGTCTGTCCCCCGACTAGTCATCCCGTTGCTTCCGAGGCCTGTCCCCCGAGCGGCCGCCTCGCCGCCTCCGAAGCCTGTCCCCCGAGCGGCCCTTCTGCCGCCTCTGAGGTCTTTTTCCCGAGCGGCCCTTCTGCTGCCGCCGAGGTCTGTTTCCCAAGCAGCTGTCCCGCCGCCTCCGAAGTCTGTTCCCCGAGCGGCCGTCCCGCCGCCTCCGAAGTTTGTTCCCCGAGCGGCCGTCCCGCCACCTCCGAAGTCTGTTTCCCGAGCGGCTGTCCCGCCGCGGCAGTACTGGCATCCGGGTCATCCATCTGCCCCTCCGCTGGAGCTGCTCTGCCCCTTGGTCCTGCATCCTGGCCACCCTCCCTATCGGTTCCAGCCCTTGGCCCGTAAGCCTGAGATCCCTGGTCCCATTCGTCCTCCCCCTGGACTCCTCCGTCGATCCTGCTGCTCTTGGTTGTTTTGTTTGGGATGTCTGGAAGCCGTCCTTGGGGGGGGGGGTACTGTCATGGACCCTGCCCGCTCCTCTTAACCCCCTTCCTCCTGCTTACATCCCTCCACTCATCCTACAATCAGCACCCGCAAACTGTTCCCACCAGTACATTGTCTCCACCCACTGGCACTCCCCTTCATTATCAGCTTATCAATCTGTCACACGTGTTGCTTGTGTAGCATGGTTAAAAATGTCATAACCAAAATATGTTGTATAATTACACAAAGTATCACCACATGATTATTATTATTTTCATTGCCAACATTATTATTTTATTTTATTATATCATCAGGAAACGCTTACAGTAGCCCCTCCTTGTTGTGACCCCATTTCCTGTTAGTAGCCCCAAAACGTATGTTCACCCTGACCTCTGTCTCTTTCCTGCTTTGGACATGTAGAAAGAGGAATATGTTTATTTTTGTCTGCCCCTGTAATGTATTTTATCCATTCCTAATGTGTCTTATGTCTAATGTGGTTCCCAATTCTTGCGTAGGCAACAATAGAAGTTTCCTGAAACCTGTCCTGTTTTGTTTATATGCGACAAGTATGTTTTATTTCTTTTTGTATAAAATTGTGTTGCTAGCTGTGCGCTCTTTCCCGCTTTGGACATGTAGAAAGAGGCTACAGTAGGTGCTGATCTTGTTATGCTCGTGCACCAGAACCTGACCCGTGTGGCGAAACCCAAGATAGACAGACACGAGATGACTTCAAAATCTACAAAGGGGGGTTTTAATGTGGGAGGGAAATGTATGGTGAAAAAAGGCGTTCTGTTAGTGGGATGTGTGAATAAACTATGTGTGGTGTCCCGTGGTTTGCGTGTATAACTATGTGTGAGTGTTTTTAGCCTATGTGTGGTGCGGTATGTAAATGACCAGGAGGTGTTGAAAAAATGTGCGTGCACCTGGCAAGAAAGTCCAGTCCGTGATCCAAGAGGGGTTGTCCGAGAAAGTCCAGGTCCGAGATCCGGGAAGTCGAGTCCGAAAGGAGGGGTCCAGATAGAGGGACAAGGGGGGAGATCGCAGGAGAGGTCCGGGGAGAAAACGTGAAGGTCGCTGGGGACGAGGGAGACGCGGGGAGCCGTGGAAATCGCGGAGGGAGAGTCTTGGGAGGAAACAGACACACGAAGATAAGACACTGGGGAATAAACAGAATGCAAGGAACGCTGGAGGGCTTGTCAGAACTTTACCTCAGGGTTCAGTACGTCGAAGCACTGAGAGACGTTCTGGGAGGCTTCTTGTAGAAGGCTGCCTGATTGCCACAGGTGTGCCTGATGGATGATGGCAAACACCTGGTGCAGTGCAGCGCTCGTCTCCTCAGAGCGCGAGCCGAGCGCTCGGATGTTTCCGGCACGTCCGAGCTGGGGAAGTGGCTTGAACGTGCCGGGGAGGCAGCTCAGGGCGGTGTAACCACAACAGATCTGACGTTTCCTGAAACATGTCCTGTTTTGTTTATATGCGACAGAATTCAGATCCCATGCATGAGAGAAGTTGACCTGTCTTTCCTACACAATGCAACTGAAAAAGTACACCGGTCACACTTGGTGCCGTATGACCCGTCCGATCCGTCGTCACCAATGAGAAAGCGTCGCAACCTGCTGCAGCCGCCGTCTTCTCTCAGCCCGCCCCGCTCCATTCATGGTATCAGGGTATCCTGCTATGCTAATAGTGCTACAGATGTTAGCTAGCTAGCTAAGCTCCATGTTGAATGGTGACGACTGTGTGTGGGGGAGGGGAGATCGTAATGGGAGGAATTTTTTTCTGTCGAGTTTTTTTCTGCAAATTGTGCTGGCTAGAGCTGTGTATGTTTATTTATGGGTAAAAGATAATTCGTTTTGTTTCCTGTGATCTTGTTAAGGAATTTGAAGCCATAGGCTAGATGTTTTGATGCTGTGAATTCGTTTGCTTTTGTTTCATTTTGTTTGTTTATGCACTGTTATAGCCTAATTGAGACATGTCTAGCAGAGACATTTTCAATACACCTGTTAGCCCTTCCTCTGGTGGGCATGATGTTACTAATGGTGTGGGAAGGGGACAGTTCATTCATGGTGTGGGAAGGGGACAGTCCACTAGGGTGGGTAGACGGCAGTTAGTATTGCCGGTTGGGTATGGGAGAGCTAGGTTTAGGTCTGCGTGTCCTGTTGTGGGCGGCCTTGGTCAGGGGAATGATGAGTCACTGTTTAGTGTATCGGGTCCCTCTGCCAGTTCAACACCTATTGTACACGCCCCCCACCTGTCTCAGCAGACTTCCCCCCAGGTTGTTGTTACTACTGAAACACTGGGCAGTGATATTACTGATTTAGCTAAGCAGATTAGTGACAATATCGCTGCTAGCTTCCACGCCATTCACCTGGCCAGCAGCCCCCAGTCTCAGTCCCAGCCTCTAGACAACCAGAATGTAACTATCGATCCCACACAACTTAAAGTTGTAGTCCAGTCAGAGTCCAAGCCCCCTCCCCTTTTTAAAGGTGACAAGTCTGAGACATTTTCCATTCATGAGTGGGAAGATATGATGAGGAGATACATGAGCAGGATGGCCTGTGGCTCAGATGCTGAGAGGTCTGACCTGATAATGAGCAGGTTGAGTGGTAAAGCTAGAGATGTGGTGAAAGTGTCACTCCGTAGTCGTCCTGAAGTCAGTCCAACTGAGCTTCCTACCACAATATTTGACATCCTCAAGCGCAATTTCAGCGAGCTCACATACTCCAGCATGCCTATGAAGGACTTTTATGGGACTGTGCCGCGCGTGTCAGAGAGTGCAATGGATTATTGGATCCGACTGAACAAAGCCATCGATGTTGGTGATGAGAGCCTCCGCAGGCGAGACAAGGGTGTTGAGGATCCGAGTGCTGAGGTAGTCATGATGTTTATCACTCATTGCCCTGACCCCAGACTGGCAGTCTATTTCCAGTTCAAGCCCGTGGAGCAGTGGACAGCAGCTGAAGTCCATGAGAGGTTGGATGCTCATGTGAGGAGTCTGAAGAGCACAGCTGCCCATCCCCAATATGCAAACGTCTCAGTCTGCACACATGAATGGATGGTGCCAGCCCCAGCCCCTCACTGTGGCACACAGCACCAGCCTGTCGTGGTAACCTCTCCACCGGTTTCGTCTGCACCTGCCACTGCATATACTCTTGTTCCCAGTCACTCTCAACAACCACTTGTGTTGGCCGCTCAGTCTCCTCCTATGCCCACTTGTCTGTTACTGATGCGAACGTTCAGCAGGTTACCGCCCTGTTTGACAAGGTCCTGTCTCTGTGTACGGCAACGCTAGCAACCTCGGACCAGGCTTCCAATCAGTCCCAGAACTACTGTCACCGGTCTCAGAGTAACTCTCGCCGGCCCCAGATCCCACCCCGTCGGTCAGGAGGCTATTCCAGCATGCCAGAACGCACTCACGCTCAGTCCAGTTCCCCATGCTCAGTATGTGGTGACAGTAGTCATACGATCTATTCACACTGCAAGTTTCACAGACTTTGTCTCCACTGTCATCAGCCTGGGCACTTTGTGAATGTATGCCCCACGGGCCCCCAGCCCCCAGTTACGCTAGCACAGTCTCCTGCTGCTGATTTAAATTAGAGCACCCGTGTGATGAGAGGGGTAGCAGGGGCAATAGTGATTTAACCCTCAGTAAAGAAGAAGACTTGCATTCACTTTATGTACAGACCTTTAGTGCATCAGCTGGAGATGAGATGGTCATACTGACAGGCTCTTAGAGAGTAGAGCAGAGTAGTGAGTTGTTTTATGCTCTTGCTAAGATTGATGACAAAGTTGTGTTGAAAGGTATGTTAGATTCAGGCAGTATGTCATGTACCCTCGGCGAAGCTGCAGAGAGTGAGCTTAGAGATTCTGGGGCTCTACCCTGTCCCCAGCCAGCGCCACCCAATGTTGTGCTTGTTGGTTGTGGTGGTGGTATGACTAGACCGAAGTGCATTTATTAGTTGGAGACTGATGTTCATGGTTTTAAATTCACTGTTCCATCATTTGTTGTTTCGGACTAAAATGATGAGTTTATTGTAGGGAGCAATGTTCTCAGACCTATCATTCAGAAAATGTATTGGAAGCTTATCTCCTCAAGCAACAATGACCCTGACTGTGAGCAGTTTCTCCAGCTGCTGAGCTGTATTACCCGGTGGTCGGGCCCGGAGGTGCCAGATGTTGTGGGCATTGTGCGACTGAAAGAGGCTGTCACACTCCTTCCCCAGCGCGAGTATGTGGTGTGGGGGAAGCTGCCCAGTGGGTCTCCTATCTCACCTGGGAGCACCGTGATGGTGGAGCCAACTGCTGGACGTTCGACGCCAAGAAACATCCTGGTGGGACGAGTTGTGACACCCATGTGGGGGGGCTGCTGAGTGCCTGTCAACGTATTGAACCCGACACCTAAACCCATAACACTGCGCCGGAACGCCAAGATAGCTGATGTTTTCCCCTGCCTGGCTGTGGAAGATTTGCCTATCACTCAGGGGATGTGCAGATTGGGTATCGACGCCTTTGACTCACCTAGTTCGCCTCCACAGTAAGTTGGAGACCCGGTGCAGCTGCTGAAGGATTGTGGCTTGGGAGACATTGATGTTGGTGGCTGTGAGGTAAATGAAAGTTGTAGGAGGAAGTTGGCTGAATTTGTGCTCTCTTACCAGGATGTCTTCTCCAGGAAAAAGCTGGATTGTGGAGAAGTGAAGGGGTTCGTCCACTACATCCATCTCTCTGATGACCGCCCCTTCCGCCTCCCTTACAGCCGTGTCCCCCCCGGCTACTATCAACAGCTGAGAGAGGTGCTGTCAGACATGGAGATGAAAGGCATTATCAGTAAATCGATCAGTGAGTATGCCTCCCCCCTCGTGATGGTCTGGAAAAAGAACGGAGACCTGAGGATCTGCACCGACTTTCTATGTCTCAATGCCAAGACTGTCAAAGACGCTCACCAGTTGCCCCATCAGGCGGACTGCCTCGCTGCCCTGGGAGGAAACGCCCTGTTCAGCACCATGGCCCTGACTTCAGGGTTCTACAACATCCCGCTCCATAAGTCTGACAGGAGGTTCACAGCCTTCACAACACCCCTCAGCCTGTATGAATATAATCGGCTCCCCCAAGGTCTGTGCAACAGTCCGGCGTCTTTCATGCGCATGATGCTTAGCATTTTCGGTGACCTCAACTTCTCCAGCCTCCTCCGTTACCTGGATGACCTGCTGGTGTTTGCTCTGTCGGAGGAAGAAGCACTGGGGCGGCTGGGGTCGTCTTTACCAGACTCAGAGCCAGTAACCTGAAGCTCTCACAGAAGAAGTGTAACTTTTTGAGGAAGTCTGTGATATTCCTAGGTCATGTGGTTGATGTCAGTGGAGTCTCTGTTGACTAGGAAAAGGTCACTGTCATCTTCGGGTTCCAGAAAGAGGATCTGATGGAAACTGATGGCTGCACCCCCTCCCAGAAGAAGATTAGGTGTTTTCTTGGCATGGCGCTGTACTATCAGCATTTTATCCCTGGTTGTTTGAAGATGGTAAAGCCTCTCTTTGCTTTGACTGGAGGACAGAAGCGCAAGCTGAAGGGCTCTAGAGGCTGCAGGAGAGCGGGGACGTTCCGCACACTGACTCCCCAGGACTGGGATCCGGCTTGTGAGAGGGCTTGTGAGGGCCTGAAGTCTGCACTGCTTCACTCTGTCGTTCTGGCCCATCCAGATTTCAACAAGCCGTTCATCCTCTCTACTGATGTCTCTCTGGATGGTTTGGGTGCAGTGTTGGGCCAGGTCCCTGCCAGCGAAGACAAAGCCCGACCCACCGCATTTGCCAGTAAAGCCCTCAGTTGCAGCAAAGCGAAGTATCCTGCTCACAGACTCGAGTTTCTCGCTTTGAAATGGGCAGTGTTTGACAAGTTCAGCCACTGGCTCAAGGGCCACAAGTTCACCGTCTAGACTGACAACAACCCGCACACATACATCATGATGAAGCCGAGGTTGGATGCGTGTGAGCAGCACTGGGTCTGTAAACTGTCCCCAAACTCGTTTGAGATCAAAAATGTCCCGGGCAGACTGAATGTGGTAGCTGATTCTCTCAGCAGATCTCCCTTTGTCAAACCTCTAGGCCAGCGTCTCCTGTCAGAGCCCTACTCAGAGTTGCTGGGACAAGTGTGCAGCTTCGACGACAGTTGTGTGCAAGATGCATTCCATGTGACCTGTCTTGCTCAGTCTGCCGAGAACCACTCTCTGTGTGCTACTGGGGGCGTGTCATTGTCCGAAGAGGATGTGTCATCTCTCCTCTCCTCCTGTGGGTATTAGG
This sequence comes from Lampris incognitus, assembly GCF_029633865.1. NCBI lineage: Eukaryota > Metazoa > Chordata > Actinopteri > Lampriformes > Lampridae > Lampris > Lampris incognitus. The sequence continues at coordinate 150,554 of NW_026611579.1, read as the reverse complement.
AGTCCGGCCCGACGCAGAGGGCTGCTTCCTTGGCTGGTCACCTTGGCGGGCTAGCTCCTCCTGGCCAAGATGTGTTCTCCTCACTCTCATCCGCAGACGTGCAGAGCCACCAGAGACAGGATCCTACCATTGAGAGAGTCCTACACTTCGTTGAGAGGAAGCGGAGACCTTTGAGGCGTGAGCGGGATAAGGAGAGCATGATGGTGTTATGGATTCTGAAGCAATGGGAGAAACTTACCGTGTTGGATGGAACCCTGTACAGAGTGTCAAAGGACCAAGTGACCAAACACAGGAGGTTCCAGTTGGTTCTTCCAGACTCCCTGAAATCGCAGGCCGTGGGTGGCGTTCACGACCTGGCTGGTCACCAGGGTCAGCTTCGTATATTGTCGCTGGTCCGTCAGCGCTTTTTCTGGTACGATATGGAGAGGGATGTGCGAAGCTATGTCAGGAACTGTCCCATATGCGTGCTCAGCAAGACTCCAGAGCCGGCAGCAAGGGCCCCACTGGAGAGCATTACAAGTTTGGCTCCACTGGAACTTGTGTGTATCGACTTTTGGTCTCCTGAAGACGACAACAAGTCTGTGGATGTTCTCGTCATAACTGACCATTTTACCAAGTTAGCACATGCCTTCCCCTGTCAAGACCATACTGCGAAGCGGGTGGCCAAGAAGCTGTGGGAAAACTTTTTTTGTGTCTATGGTTTCCCACAGCACCTTCATTCTGAGCAGGGGGCTAATTTTGAAAGCGAGCTGATTGCTGAGCTTCTGGAGTTGTCAGGCGTTGGGAGGTCCCGAACCTCCCCATACCATCCCATGGGGAATGGGGGCACTGAACGTTTCAATTGTACTCTGGGTAGCATGTTGCGTTCCCTCCCGCCAAAGTCAAAGCACAAGTGGCCTCAAATGGTCCAAACCATGACCTTTGCCTACAACTGCACTCAGCACGAGACGACTGGCTTTGCCCCGTTCTATTTGATGTTTGGGAGGGTTCCGCGCCTGCCAGTCGATCTGTTGTTCAAGAACGTCTTGCGTGACGAGTCAGTCTGCGACTACAATGAATATGTGAAGTCTCTGGCTGCCGATTTCTAGTCTGCCATGTTGCTGGCCCAGAAGAACTCGTCTGTGGAGCGAAAACATCAGTCGGACCAGTACAACAAAAGAGTCAAGGGCTTACCTCTTTTTGTCGGTGACCGGGTCCTAGTGGCGAACAGAGGCGGAAGAGGCAAGCGGAAACTAGCCGACAAGTGGGAGCCGGATGTTCGCACTGCTGTTGCTTCCAAGCCACAGTTCCACATCTACAGGATCAGGGACCGCAATGGTTGTGTGAGGATTGTCCACAGGAACCTCCTCCTATTAGTCAACTTCCTCCCTCTCCACAACACACTGGTTATGGAGGGTGATCTTGTCCAGGGTGTTGACACAGTGACCCATGACCCCTCTATACTGCACATGCCTGATCCTGAAGTGGCAGTGTCAGAGCCTGACAGTGAGACCGAGCATTCAGGAGTGGATTCATCCTCATGGCAGAACCCGGATGAACATGATCGCACTGCTTCCTGGGTCTGTGATCAGTCCAGCCATACAGAGATGGAGAGTGTCAGTGACTTGCCTGTTGAGTGCACCCCCTCCCCTGCAGTAGATGTCCTCCCCACCGATGATGCTGCTCATCTCACACCGTACCCCGTCCCCTTGCCCCATGCCCCTCCCTTTACTGACATCCTACCTCAGAGCCCTGAGAATAGTGTTCGCTCTAGGTATGGCAGGGTAGTGAGGCCAGTTCATAGGTTGTTTGAAACCATGGTTCAGTTCAGTCCACGCTTTACTGTTGCTCCACAGTCTGCCTCCTTTTTGTTTTAGGCCTAATGTGTTTATATGGGTAGTGTAACGTAGGCCTACATTGCTGTTTGGTTCGTGTAATGTACACAGTGGAATTTGCCAATCCTTTTTTTTATTTGGTTGATTTCATTTTGTGAGTCGTCGCCCCTTTGTGCCCATTTTGGTGAGGTGTAAAAGGCACCTTGTGTTGTCCGTGGAGTGGTTTTAGATATGGTTAAGTGCTTCGCCAGTCTGTGGCCCTCCTAACCTTAGTAGGTGGCAGGTATTGCTGACTTTATTGTGGGTGATTGCAATTTGTGATATGTTCCAATTTTTGTGTAATTCTAGGGAGGTGAATGTAGCATGGTTAAAAATGTCATAACCAAAATACGTTGTATAATTACACAAAGCATCACCACATGATTATTATTATTATTATTATTATTTTCATTGCTAACATTATTATTATATCATCAGGAAACGCTTACAGTAGCCCCTCCCTGTTGTGACCCCATTTCCTGTTAGTAGCCCCAAAACGTATGTTCACCCTGACCTCTGCCTCTTTCCTGCTTTGGACATGTAGAAAGAGGTATGTGTTCATTTTTGTCTGGTCCTGTAATTTATTTTATCCATTCCTAATGTGTCTTATGTCTAATGTGGGTCCTAATTATTGCGTAGGCTACAGTAGGAGCTGATCTGAAGTTTCCTGAAACCTGTCCTGTTTTGTTTATATGCGACAGGTATGTTTTATTTCTTTTTGTATAAAATTGTGTTGCTAGCTGTGCGCTCTTTCCCGCTTTGGACATGTAGAAAGAGGCTACAGTAGGAGCTGATCTGAAGTTTCCTGAAACCTGTCGTTTTGTTTATATGCGACAAAATACAGATCCCATGCATGAGAGAAGTTGTCCTGTCTTTCCTACACAACGCAAAGGAAAAAGTACACCGGTCACACTTGTCTGTTCATTACCCAGTATATATTCCGGTCCATTAGCCTTTCTTGTTTGCCAGATCGTAATTTTTGCTGCCTGCCTGCTTCGTATCCTGCCTGATTATATGTATTGCCTTTTTATCAGTAAAGTCAATCTTCTGCTTATCTCTTGCCTTTGCTCAGTGATTCTGCATGTGGGTCGTCTGATCTGTGACAATATTATCTTGTATAGTTTTTTGTCTTTAATTTTTTCATTTAAAATGCGTTTTTTTCACGATTTCACATGGTATACCTGGGGCTTAGTTCAACACTTTGGCTCAGAGCGAATTGCTTAGTTAAACACTTGTGATAAGGTAAATACCACACACACACACACACACACACACACACACACACACACACACACACACACACACACACTTGCTTGCTGGTTGTCCATCGTGCCCGATGATGACCATCTTCTTCTATTTGTGGGTCCTTTGATGGCTGACTAGTCCGATCCTGGATATACAGTTGCGGTTGCAGACCGGGCATGTAATAGTGGTGTGGGGGGGGGGGGTAGCTTTGTGAGCATGCCTCTTCGCACGCTTTGCTACACGGTGTTGTGTGCGCTGGTTTTCCATGTACTTCACTCCCTTTGAGATGTGAGAGCGCCAGGTTGTGCGGCAGAAAGCAAGTTCCTCCAAAGAAGAGGGGCTGATCTGACATCTTTTTAGTGTGGTCTTCATTTGGCCTTTGAACCGCTTCTTCTGCCCACCAGCAGTGCGCTGGCGAAGGCGCAGTTGGCCGTAGAGGACTTTTCGTGGGAGTCGTTCGCTGGGCATGCGAATAACATGCCCAAGCCACCTGAGTTGATGGTGTTTTAGGGTAGACTCCACGCTGCAGCTGCCTGCCCGCCCCAACCCCTCTGTGCGTGGCACTCTGTCCTCCCAAGTAATGCCGAGGATCCTCTGGAGACATTTTACATGGAAGGCCTCCAGGCGTCTGAAATGGTGGCTGTAGATGGTCCATGCCTCACATCCATAGAGTAGTGTGGAGCTGCACACTGCTCTGTAAACAAGCACTTTGGTGTGGAGATTGAAGTTGCTGTTTTGGAAAACCCTTCTCCTTAGACGGCCAAAAGATGTTGAGGCTTGTTTGAGGCGGTGCTGAATCTCATCGTCTATTGTGCAGGTGTCGGATAGTATACTTCCCAGATATTTGAAGGCAGGAACAGTGGCCAGTTGTTGCCCTTCTGCTGTGAAGGTTGTTGGGTGGTTTGGGAGGCCGGCAGTCAACTGAAAGATTACCTCTGTCTTTTGGGTGTTAATAATCAGTCCCATTCTCCTGTATGCAGTTACAACTGCCGACAGAGTGTTTTGTAGGGCTTCTGGTGTGTGAGCTACCAGGGCACAATCGTCGGCATACTGTAGCTCAATAATGGTCTCAGAGGTCAACTTGGTGGTTGCCTGAAACCTCCTGATGTTGAATAGGTTTCCATCGAGCCTGAAGTCAATGGTAACGCCAGCCTGCTTCTCCAGCCTCCTTCGTAACAGTGTTGTAACAGAGACTAAGAATATTTTGAACAGGACTGGGGCTAGCACACAGCCTTGTCTGACTCCAGTCTGCACACCAAAGGGCTCAGAACTACAGTTCCCCACTACCACTCGGGCCATCATTCCTGAGTGAAACTGTCCAAGAATGGTAAGAAACTTGAGTGGACATCCAAATTTCTTCAGGACTTGCCACAGCAGGGCCCGGTTAATTGTATCAAAGGCCTTTGAGAGGTCTATGAATTAGATCCTTGTGCTGTTCTCTGCATTTCTCCTGGAGCTGGCGTATGACAAAGATCATGTCAACGGTCCCTCTATCCTTTCGGGAGCCGCATTGTGACTCTGGTATGACCTGTTCGGCTATTGCGAGCGTTAGTCTGCGGAGCATGATCTTGGCTAGAACCTTTCCTGCAATGGCCAGCAGTGAAATACCCCTACTGTTGGAGCAGATGGATTTGTCTCCTTTGTTTTTATAAATGGCCACAATGTTGGCATCTTTCCACTGTTGGGGGACACACTCGCGACCCCACACCTCAAGGATATAGAGATACAGTGTCCTCGTACAGAGGTAGCCTCCTTCCTTGAGGATTTCAGCTGGAATATTATCAGGTCCAGGGGTTTTGTTGTTTTTCAGGGTCTTGACTGCATGTAGGATTTCTTTAAAAGATGGTGGGAGGTCTAGGTCTTGCAAGGTAGGCTGTTCAGGGAGTTCTGCCAGTACAGTTGAGTCCACTGGGGTGGGCTGGTTGAGCAGGGTGTTAAAATGCTCGGCCCACCGCTCCACTAACAGGGCCTGATCCTTGATGAGAGTTGTTCCATCAGCAGACCTAACGGCTGTCAGGGAGCAGTTTCTGGGGCCATAGATGGTCTTAACTGCATCATAGAAACCATGCATGTCGTTCCTGTCTGCATGAGCCTGGATTTCGTTTGCTTTCAAAATCCACCACTCATTTTGCAGTTTCCGCAGAGTTGCTTGGGCCTCAGAGCGGAGGTCTTGCCATTTTTTCTTGAGAGGTTGGGATAGTGGGTTGCTGAGGGCGGCTCTCTGTGCCTTATGCATGTTGTCCAGGAGGGTGGAGATCGTTCCGGCATTGTCATCAAACCAGTCCTGATGTTTCTTGGTTTTGAAGCCAATGGATTGGGCTGCATTGTCAAAGAAGGTGGTGCTCAGAGAGGTCCACTTTTCATCCATCCCAGACTCTGAGTTGATCAGCTGTTCAATGTCAACTAAGTTGTCGGCTAGAGAACGACGGAAGGTGTTTCGGGTGTCGCTGTTGGATAGTCTGGCGCAGTGGAGTGGTTTCGTTTTTGGCCCAGATTGGCTTCTCAAGGGTCGGACATGTACTCTGACTTTTGTCAGGATCATATGGTGGTCTGTCCAGCAGTCTGCTCCTCGCATAGCTCTTGTAAGGAGCACGTCTTTAAGATCAACCCGCCTCACGATAGCATAATCAAGCAGGTGCCAGTGTTTGGATCTGGGATGCATCCAGGATGCGTTGTATTTATTATTTTGTTGGAAAATGGTGTTTGTGATGGTGAGGTCATATTCCGAGCACAGACTAAGAAGTCTTATGCCATTGGGGTTGACTTTTCCAATGCCGTGGGCGCCAATCACTCCATTCCAATTTTGCATATTCTTCCCAACTCGGGCATTAAAATCACCAAGCAAAATGACTTTGTCGCTCCTTGGGATGTTGATGAGTATATCATGGAGTGCCTGGTAGAAGCGATCTTTCTCTTCATCATGGGATGGTAAAGATGGAGCATAGGCACTTATCAAGGTGATGTATCAACATTTTGCGAGGGGTATACGGAGAGTCATAAACCGCTCATTAATGCCCACTGGTGTTTCTTGGAGTTTGGGTAAGAGACTGTTTTAATTGCAACACCAACTGCATGGATGTGTTGACCTCCTAGGGGGTATCCTTTCCAAAAGAAGGTGTAGCTCTCTCCTACTTCGTTGAGCGAGCCCTCTTCAAGGAGCCTGGTCTCACTGAGTGCCCCCACATCCACACAATAGCGCTTCAGCTCGCTGGCAATAAGTGCTGTTCTGCGTTGAGGTCTGTCCGTTCCATGGCTGATGTCCAGGAGTGTCCTTATGTTCCATGCTGCAAATCTTAGTGGTATAATGTTTGTTTTTCGACCGCATAGTGGAATGGCGACCGCATAGTGGAATGGCCCGGCAGGTGCGGTTTCCTGCCCAGGCGCAGTGTTGAGTGGGCAATTTTTGGGCCACCTTTTCTAGGCCGTTCCCCGAAAGGGGTGAGCAGTGCGGTCCCTAAATAGGGCTGCTCAGACGCACAGCGGTCTGCCGGAAACAGCTGCCACTCAATCCCAGCTGCTAACGACCGTTGCCCTGTGCCGCTGGCGTGCAGAGTTCCAACTAAGAGCTCCTAGGTCATTCAGACCTGGTCCCGTCATTGGATACTCCATCGCCGCCAGACTTTGTGAGGTCGGGGACTCAGGTAGCAGAAGATACCTGCGCAGAGATGGTTTTTAAAGTAGCATGGGGGGTGCGCTTCTCCCAACGCCACATGACTTGATTGTAGAGGAGATGGTTCCGATGGCAAGGGGGATCCCTAGACGACCGGCACCTCCACACAACTTCAGGGGGCTGCTGGAAATCCAATTTTTCGGAAATCACCTTGAAGCGTGCCGCCACAGCTTGCTTTTCTGTTGGGGTGAGCTCCCTTAGCCTTATGTCTTCCCAGACTCACCCACTAGGCAGCGGGACAGTGGTTGATAGTTGCCAGGGCGTGTCCACCAGGGTGGGCCTGCACACCATATCTCTGGGGCCCACTGCTGCTCCGAGATCCCCTGCCAAGTTAGCCTGGGGCCGCAAGACCCCAGTTACCATGTCTGGCCACGGGGAGGACTGGCAGGAGTCTTGGTGAAGGAGAGGCTATGTACTGGCAAGGGAAGGCTTACACGCTAGGATGCTTCCCTATTCGCCACAAAGGCTAGCCAGCGGCAGCAAGCTAAGGGTGGGAGGGAGACAAGCGGGTTGGAAGAACACATGCACCTTCCCTCCATCTACACGCTGCTGCACTAGACGCATCACAACAGCCTGTGTGTATGTACACACACACACACACACACACACACACACACACACACACACACACTCACACACACACACACATCAACAGGGATACAAGAAAAAAGATTTTAGTGTAAGATTTTAATATGCATTAAAATCTTTTTTCCTGTATCCGTGTGGACATTCTGCTCCCCATTAGTCGAGCACTCGACACCATTGACGGTTTAGGAAAAAAAATGCTATATACTTAGTTGTTGATATTCTGCTCGTCATTAGTTGAGCACTTATAACAACACCATAGACGATTTCAGAAAACAACGCTATATAAACTTAACACAAAATGTAAGGAAATTTGTGTTTGGTAGATTATTTCTTTGTTGTAACGATGCTTCTTGGCATAAATCTTATATCAGGCAACTGATTGTCAGCACCTGGGGTACCAGAAGCTCAAAACAAGAGTCAATAGCAACAGCAAAGTAAGCTGTTTGGCATTGGCAGGGAAGTTTGGCAAATGTTTCATGGGCGCAACCCACATACTCAGCTCTGCTGTTCATCCCACAAATGCATGTTCCTTACACATGTGGCCCCATTTAAAAGGGAAATAAACAGGCTTTCCAACGGTATAAGATTTATTGCCAAGAAGCATTGTTACAACAAAGAAATAATCTACCAAACACAAATTTCTGGAATTTTTGTGCTAAGTATATATATATATCGTTTGTCGTTTGCTGAAAACGTTGCATCGGTTGCTCGCTCCTGCAGATTTCTCCTCTATAACATCAGGAGGATTCGCCCATTCCTCACCGACGAGATGGCACAGGTGCTCATCCAGGCTCTGGTCATCTCCCGGCTGGACTACGGCAACTTCCTCCTTGCTGGCGCCCCGGAGTCGGCCATCAGACCTCTGGAGCTTGTTCAGAAAGCTGCAGCTCATCTGGTGTTCAACCGCCCTAAGTTCTCCCACACAACTCCCCTTCTCGTGTCCCTACACTGGCTACCAGTTGCTGCTCGCATCCAGTTTAAGACTCTGGTGCTAGCCTACAGGGCAGTGAAAGGAACAGCTCCTTCCTATCTCCAGGCCATGGTCAAGCCCTACACCCCCGCCCGACCACTTCGCTCTGCTGCCTCGGGACGCCTGGTTGCCCCATCGCTCAGAGGCCCTTGCTGCTGATCGACCCGGTCGCGGCTCCTGTCCTGGCCCCATAGTGGTGGAAAGAACTCCCCATTGATGTCAGGACAGCGGAGTCGCTGCCCATCTTTCGGCACAGGTTGAAAACTCACCTCTTCAAGAACTACTACCCAGTTACTTGTTCTTAGCACTTATTGTATTCACTCATTAAAAAAAATAAAAATCTCTTTCTTGCACTTTTATTTTAGCACTGGTTTTGCTCTTAGATGCTTGTTTAGATGCACTTATGACCTCTGATGACTAGTAGTTCTCCTTATTTCCTACATTAAATGACGCACTTATTGTAAGTCGCTTTGGATAAAAGCGTCTGCTAAATGACTGTAATGTAATGTAATGTAATGTAATATACAGCGCATCCGGAAAGTATTCACACCCCTTCACTTTCCCCACATTTTGTTATGTTACAGCCTTATTCCAAAATGGATTCAATTCCTTTTTTTAATCAATCTACATACAATACCCCATAATGACAAAGCCAAAAAGTTTTGTGGAAATTTTTGCAAATGTGTTAAAAATAAAAAAACTGAAATATTGCATGTACATAAGTATTCACACCCTTTACTCAGTACTTGGTTGAGGCACCCTCGGCAGCGATTACAGCCTCAAGTCTTCTTGGGTATGAAGCTACAGGCTTGGCACAGCTTTATTTGGGGTATTTCTCCCATTCTTCCTCTGCAGAGCCTCTCGAACTCTGTAAAGTTAGATGGGGAGCGTCGCTGCACAGCTATTTTCAGGTCTTTCCAGAGATGTTCAATGGGGTTCAAGTCTGGGCTCTGGCTGGGCCACTCAAGGATATTCACAGACTTGTCCCGAAGCCACTCCTTCGTTATCTTGGCTGTGTGCTTAGGGTTGTTTTCGTGTTGAAAGGTAAACCTTCGCCCCAGTCTGAGGTCCTGAGCGCTCTGGAGCAGGTTTTCATCAAGGATCTCTCTGTACTTTGCTCCATTCATCTTTCCCTCGATCCTGACTAGTCTCCCAGTTCCTGCCGCTGAAGAACATCCCCACAGCATGATGCTGCCACCACCATGCTTTACTGTAGGGATGGTATTAGCAAGGTGATGAGCGGTGCCTGGTTTCCTCCAGACGTGACGTTTGGCATTCAGGCCAAAGAGTTCAATCTTGGTTTCATCAAACCAGAGAATCCTGTCTCTCATGGTCTGAGAGTCCTTTAGGTACTTTCTGGCAAACTCCAAGCGGGCTGTCATGTGCCTTTTACTGAGCAGAGGCTTCCGTCTGGCCACTCTACCATAAAGGCCTGATTGGTGGAGTGCTGCAGAGATGGTTGTCCTTCTGGAATGTTCTCCCATCTCCACAGAGGAACGCTGGAGCTCTGTCAGAGTGACCATCGGGTTCTTGGTCACCTCCCTGACCAAGGCCCTTCTCCCCCGATTGCTCAGTTTGGCTGGGCGGCCAGCTCTAGGAAGATTCCTGGTGGATCCAAACTTCTTCCATTTATAAATGATGGAGACCAATGTGCTCTTCGGGACCTTCAAAGCTGTAGAAATTTTTTTGTACCCTTCCCCAGATCTGTGCCTCGATACAATCCTGTCTTGGAGGTCCACAGACAATTCCTTTGACTTCATGGCTTGGTTTCTGCTCTGACATGCACTGTCAACAGTGGGACCTTATATAGATACGTGTGTGCCTTTCCAAATCATGTCCAATCCATTGAATTTACTACAGGTGGACTCCAGTCAAGATGTAGAAACATCTCAAGGATGATCAGTGGAAACAGGATGAACCTGAGCTCAATTTTGAGTGTCATAGCAAAGGGTGTAAATACTTATGTACATGCAATATTTCAGATTTTTATTTTTAATAAATTTGCAAAAAATTCTACAAAACCTTTTTCACTTTGTCATTATGGGGTATTGTGTGTAGATTGATGAGGGGAAAAAAGGAATTTAATCCATTTTGGAATAAGGCTGTAACATAACAAAATGTGGGGAAAGTGAAGAGGTGTGAATACTTTCCAGATGCACTGTATAAACCCGGTGGTAAAGGGGTATTAGCGTAGAACAGAAATAAATTCATTTAAATCCTTATAAACTCAGAAACCACGATTCAAGTCCCTATTTATGTTATTGTGACGTTTATGCTACACTTTAAGAATGGGCTGTGTATTGCAGACACTATCACTCGTCAGGAAGTGAACAATGTTCGTTGTGGCCACGTTTTTTTGGACCATGCATAGCAGAGAAAACGAAAAATTGCAGACCAGATGATGGTGAGGGTTTTGTGTCCGCCATAAGATCGTTCAACCTTTGAGAAGCTGCCACTGCTGTATTTATTGTATTTGTAATTGTATTTATGCAAGTATTTTTTTTTTTTGTATTTCAAGCTGCATTTAACTGAAGCGATTGTTCCCTCCCAAAAACAAACAACAAAAAAACTATCACACCCACAGAGCTAAAGTGGGATGTTGTGAACCCCTTAACTTTTATCCATCCACATTTTTACTATCAAAATAAAGACCCTAAAATTGTAATTGAATGTTCCGTGTGTAATTCCCCCAGCTTCAACTTTTGGTACCAGGAGTGGGGTCCCTATTGTGATACTTTCAAAAAATTTTGTGAATACAGCTCAAAATAAATAAATACGGTAATGGTGAAGAGTGGCCCAGCTGTCCCCTTGAAATAGAGGAAGCAGTGCCTGGTGTGCCAGAGAAGTCCTGGGAGAAGACTGGGAATCCAGAGTTTAGAGAAGACGTCACTAGAGTCCCTACTTTAAGTCTACCCTGCTGCCCTGTCTCTACCCTTTGTCAAAGTGTATGAGACTAGACTGGACTTTGAAAAAAAAATAAAAATGGAAAAATGTCAACAGTAAATGAGGAGTGAAAGTGAGGTAGAAGAAATTGATGTACAGGCACAGATTAGAGAACTGATTCGAAAATAGGAACAAATAATGAATGCAGTTGCCTCAGTGAATGATGCACCCACTAGATGCTACGTTTATGTTCCTAGAGAACGTCACATTTTGCCATTTGGTGGTGATTTTGATGAAGATGGGAGATCTGTTGATGATTTTATTGAAGCGGTTAAACATGTTTTACATGCAAGAAATCAATCTGCTCCTGAACAGTTTGATTTTGTCATGTCCCTCCTGAAAGGGCCAGCCTTAAAGGAGGTGTGTTTGAGAAATGATGGTAGAACTGATCAGGTAACTGACCTCTAACTATTTCAATGAAGCTTTTGGGGACAAACGTAGTGCTTCTCAGTTACTGCAGAGCATTTATAGCTGTAAACAGAGGGAATGTGAGAACATGCGTGACTTTTCACATGCTTTCTCACAAGCCCTAACCTTAGTGCCGAAACAACGTCCTGGTTCTGTAGCTAATGGAAAAGTGATACTCGGGGATCAGTTTGTTGAGGGAGTCAGAGACCATTTATTGAAACGAGAACTCTGTAAATATATCAGAACTCACCCAAATGCTATTATGATAGAAGTGCGTGAAGAAGCTCACTTATGGACTATGGAGGAGTCAGGAGAACATGTAGAGGTGACTACAATGAAAAAAATGGGCTCTATCTCACTACCGATGTGCATTGTACAACAGTTACAGGCAGTGAGAAGACAGTCTCTCTAGAGGATGTAATGAAAATCATTGCAGAGAAAGGCGAAGCCATCAGTAAATTAACACAGATAGTCCAGGATTTGGCTATGCAGACCAAGGGCACTGTTGCCTTTTTAGATAGCAAACCTAGAGCTCAGCCTAAATTCACAGATGAGGTAAGCTGATATGTTTCAAGTGCCAGACTGTGTGACATATTGCTAAGAATTGCAGATAGAAGCGTCACAATACTTCTACAGACCTTGCCTTCACACATGCTCTGGGTAACGAGACCCCCCCCCTTGTAGAGAGTCAGGCAATTCGGGAGCAAATAGACGACTCACAGAAAGGACAAACAACCTGAGACAAGGTGACAGAGCGTGCAATAGGAAAATGCCCAGTAAAAGAGCTTAACATCGGTGATACTACAGCACATTGTTTAGTGGATACTGGTAGCAATGTAAGCACCATCACTGAAAAGTTCTTTTGGAAGCACTTGGAAGGGAAGGCTATGCAGTCCACCTCCAGTTGGCTTCGAATAACTGCTGCAAATGGACTAGAGATACCTTATCCAGGTTACCTTGAATTGGAAGTTGAAGCAGATTGTGGCTTTTTGGTTGTGAAGAACTCTACGAGCACCCATATGACAGAACCCTGTATCATTGGTGTGCATATCATTCGCAGGTGTTGGCAGTTAGTTCAATATGAATTTGATACCACACAGGGTGGTACATTCGATTCAGAATGCAAAACTGTGTTTCAGCAAATGCAGAAATGCAATGTTGATAAGAAAGACATTGCTAGAGTCGCTAGTGGAGATAAGGTACACATACCTGCATCATCCGTAGCCACTATTATGGTAAGGGGAACCCTTAAGGGGCTGAGAAAAGTGCTCAACTGCTGGTAGAACCTGAGAACACACCGCTCCCTCAAGGTCTGGCGGTCATTCCAACGTTGGTGAGTGGTCAGCGTCAAATCTTTCTAGTCCAAGTTGTCAGTTTCTAACAAGAGGATGTGTGGCTCTGCCCAAGAACCCAGCTGGGTATTGTATGTCGAGTTGAGAGTGTTGACAGTGAACAGATCTGTGAAGTAAATTTTCAGTGCATCTCTGCTGATGTTGAGCAGGTCACAGTGGAGAAAATTGATTCTGGTGCTCAGAGTAGAGTGCAGTCAGTTATTGTCAAGTTTAACATTGGTGGCACAGTTGAAGAGAGAAACAAACTATGTGAGTTACTAGCTAAGTACAGTTAAGGTCAACATTATTAGGTTCCTTTATGAAATCAAACAAAACCCTTAACTTTTCCATGGATATGACCATAACCAAAAGTGTTCATAGTTTAATGGCTTCCAAAAGATCAAAGACAAAATCTCCACTAAGCTTGATTAAGATATTTTACTGATGCCTTGAATTGAAACAAAACAAAAATGACAAGGCCAAAATTATTAGCCCTCTGACAATTAATAGTCAATAGTGTAACCTTTCTGACTCACAATTCACAACAACCTCTTATGGTAGCTCCTAACTAGGTGGGCACATGTCTCTTGAGGAATCTCGGCCCATTCTTCCATGGCAAATTGTTCCAGCTCATTCAAATTGCGTGGCTTTCCAGCATGGACATTAACCTTGAGCTCCCGCCACACATTCTCAATAGGATTGAGATCTGGGCTCTGAGAGGCCCACTCCAGGACCTTGCTTTTGGTGTCCTTCAAAAAGTTTTGGACTAACTTGGATGTATGCTTCGGATCACTGTCTTGCTGGAAGACCCAGCAAGCTAGACTGGCAGCAGATGTCTTTACATGATCCTTCAAAATGTCAACGTAATCTTCTTTCTTCATGATCCCATGCACCCCAACAAGGTTCCCTGTGTCTGAAGCAGCAAAACAGCCCCACAGCATTATGCTCCCACCACCATGTTTAAATGTGGCAACTGTGTTTTTTGGGTTGAAGGCCTCTCCCTTCCTACGCCAAACAAAAGCAACATCCATGTGCCTAAACAGTTCAAGTTTAGTCTCATCAGAGCAAAGGACAGACTTCAAAAACTCATGCCTATGTTTCAGATGTTCACGGACAAACTTCAGTCTGACTTTGATGTGCCGCTGTCTGAGCAACAGAGTTTTGCTTGGACGATGACTTCGAAGCCCACCACGATGAAGAGCCCTCACAACAGTCTTCCTTGAAACATCAAGCCCAGAAGAGGCCAGTTCAGCAACAGTCCTCTTGGCAGAGATCCGGGATTGTTGTTGACATCTCTGACTATTTTCTTCTCCAAAGTTTTTGAAATCTTGCACTTTCGAGTATGCCTTGGTTTGTTTCTAACAGAATTTGTTTCCTAGTGAGTTGCAATGGTGCAATGGACAGCTGTTCTAGACACCGTGAAATGCTTGGACATGGCAGTGTAGCCTTCCCCCTTAAAATGAGCATCCACTATCTTCTTTCTGAGTTCCAGACTGATTTCTTTACTTTTTGGCATGACGAAATTACTTCTTACCAAGAATTTAAGAGTAGTCCCTCTCAATCAAGTGTTCAAATGCAACTAGCCCTATGCATTGGAGTCCCTTAAGTAAAGTTCAATGCTGATTTATTGCTCAGGTGTGGTTTGAAAGCAAAAAGAAAAAAAAAGAAAAAATCATATGGGGGCTAATAATTTTGACCACCTCAATTTTCACTACATTTGGTATAAAGCAAACCTGAAGATTTATTTTAGATTCCAAAATGTACCAAATAGGGGCCTTAACATTGATGAATGTTTTACTGTGTAAAGTTTTATGAATGATGCAAACATTGGGCAGAATTTTAGGGAAATGTTTAATAGTTTGTTGGGGGCTAATAATTTTGACCTTAACTGTACATAGATGTTTTCACTGATGATGATAATGATCTTGGCTTTACTGATCAGGTTAAGCATGAAATTAAGGAGGTTGATGAGGAACCAGTTGCACAACCATACCATCACATTCCCCTGACAAAGTACAGAGAGGTCTAAGAGCACATTTCAAAGCTATTGAGGAAAGGTGTCATTCAGGGTAGTGACAGCTCTTATGCTTCTCCTGTGGTGATTGTATGGAAGCCCGATGGTACTATACGTCTGTGTGTAGACTATAGAAATTTAAATCAGAAGACAAAGAAACATGTGTTCCCACTATCCTGCACTGATGCGAGCTTTGACGCTTTACAAGGCACAAAGTTTTTCTCAACCATTGGTCTTGCCAGTGGATACCACATGGCGGCAGTAGATGAACATGACAGGCATAAGACAGAATTTGCAATGTCTTTTGGTCTGTTTGAATATCTTCGCATGTCCATGGGTGTTTGCAATGGATCTACAACGTTCCAATGGTTAATGCAGGCAACAATGAGGGACCTGGTTTTCCAGATTATGCTAGTGTATTTGGACGACATACTAGTGTATTCACAGAGTTTCCAGGAACATGTAGAGAGGCTAGAAACAATGCTAAAACGCCTTAAAGAGACAAGAATGAAAGTGAAGTGGGAGAAATGCCCTTGCCTTCAAAAAGAAGTCAAGTTCCTGGGGCATGAATTCGCCGCAGACGGTATAGCTACAGATCCTGGAAAAGTAGCAGCTGTAAAACAATGGCCAGTCACTGCTACATTGAAGGAACTTAGATCATTCCTTGGGTTTTGTAGTTATTATATGAGATATGTTGAGGGTTTTTCAAAGATTGCCGGTCCACTTCATGATGTTGTGAATTTGTGTCTTAATGTTGGCAACCCAACTAAAGTCAACCAAATGCTTTGTGCATTATGGAACACAGAATGTCAAAATGATTTTGACGCCTTGAAAGAAAAACTTAGTTGGTTATGCTGATTTTACTCGTTCATTCATATTAGAGACCTATGTGAGTAGTCATGGCTTAGAAGCGGTCCTATATCAGCAACAGGATGATAGAAAAAGAGTACTTGCATATGCCAGTCGGAGGCTGAGAAACGCAGAAAAGAACTATCGCAGCATGAAGCTTGAACTACTGTCACTCAAATGAGCAATAGTAGAGAAATTCTGTGGATATCCGCTTGGTTCAAAATTCACAGTAGTGACTGACAACAACCCCTTGTGTCATCTCAAAGGTGCAGAAGTAGGGGCTATAGAGCAAAGGTGGGTAACGCAGTGGGCCGCATTTGATTTTGAAGTTCAGTATCGTCCAGGGTGGTGCAATGCAGAAGCTGATGCCCTCTCACGGCAGTTGTTAGCAGGGGAGCCTGACACTAATGGGGAAGATGCTGAGTTTGATGCCTGTTTTAACATTTGTAAGATGGCATGCAGAGGAACTACGTACACAGTTCAACCTGTTGAGGGAGTGCCTGGTAAGAGAGTGAACAGGGTAGACATTAGGCCATGTGTAAATCCAACTCTCCCTAGCGCTATGCCTAGAAAGACCAATTCGTGAGCTTATTCAGTCTGAAGGTTCAGAATAAGAGAGGTCAGATGAAGAACATGATGATGGAGTTGTGATTGAAGAGGGGGTTTTTTTGGGTAAAGAATAACCCAGAAACCGATCCCCTACCTGTTCCTGACCCTCAGTCTATCGAGTCAGTAATGCCTGATGTAGAGTCCAGTGTTATGGAGACTGAGACTTTGGACCCTGAACTGGGACAGTCAGTAACTGTTGATTCAGAGCCCGTACCCGACCCTGTAGCTGTGGTACAGGTTCCTATCCCTGGTCCTCACAGGAGTAAGAGAATCAATGCTGGTGTGCATACAAATCCGCATCATGAGCCAAAATCAGCTTTAGAGACTCTGTCCCTAAGTTCAGCAGTTGTATCTCAGATCCTAGTGAATTTAGGTTCAGCATTCTTTAGAGAAGCTTTGGAAGAGCTGAAGAGTACTTGTGCAGTCACTGAGGAGCTTGATAGTTAAGCAGGGGAGAGTGTAACCCAGTGGTAAAGGAGTATTAGTGTAGGACGTATCCTTATAAACTCAGAAACCACAATTCAAGTCCCTATAATCCCTATTTCTGTTGACATTTATGCTACTGTCGCTTTAAGAATGGGATGTTTATCACTGATGGCATGTGAGGAAGTGAACAATGTTCATTGTGGCCACTTTTTTGGAGCATGCAGAGCAGAGAAGGCAAACAATTGCAGACCAGATGATGGCAAGGGTTTTGTGTCTGCCATAAGATCTTCCAACCTTTGAGAAGCTGCCACTGAATGTATATTTGAATGTCCTGTGTGTTATTTCCCCGGCATCATATATATTTATATATCTATCAGCGGAGGTTTCTATAAGACAACAGGTGAAGCAGTGCTTCACAAAAAACAAAAAAAACAAACAAACAAAAAACATAAGATACATATAACATAAAACATCATTTTTAGATGACAACATTTCACTAGAATGACTATTTCGTCTGTGAATCAAACCCAAAAAAGGTGTCACTGTTAAAAAAAAACATGTGTCGTCGGTATTGTGCGACACAGCGCGCTCTTCAGGTGACACAGTGGAGTGTTCTACTTCACTAACCCAATGTAAGTGAATGTAAGTTGACGTAGTACCTTACACGTTGCTAATTGGACAGTGTGAGGGCAATTCATATCTGTATGTTGCTTACTTTTCCTCTTTGACCACAGATCAGCTATACTATGGTTACATTGTTTGAACAGATGTCTGGGGGCTCGTATGTAGTAGAACAAGGAGGATGTTTAAAGGTGCCTTTTCTTATGCCAAATGGTATGGGCCTGATAACAGAGGGAGGTGTGAAAGCCATTTGAGTGTCACGGAAAGTGGTCCTGGAGGGTCCTGGCAGAGGGTGAGGACAAAGGAGATGACCTCTTGGAACAATAAACCATCTTTGTTACCCAGCAGGAGGATCACCCAGCAGGGATTCACCAAGATAAGTTGTGTCCTCCAAGACAGGACGATGTAGACACTCTTTTAAGTATGCACCTGGACTTCCAGTTATGGCGAGGGACTAGGAGGTCGCAAATCTCAAGCTCTGCAGCTACCGTGTAAATTAATCCTACAATACTAATCCGAATCTTGACCAAAGTCACGCAATACGTGTATAAGAGTACCCAGAACTAAAATGTCAGGGAAAAACCCGAAAGAAAAGGCAAAGAGAGAGAAAGAGAAGGAGAAAAGGAAATCGCGACACGAGGAAGGGGCTGAGAAGGCTAGCGACGCCATGCAGGTTGAAAATATGGCTAATGACGAAGACGACCACGAGGAAGAAGATGACGAAATACTAGACACAGATAAGAATAGCAACCAAGATATCATGAAAGCCATACGGTCTTTGAAAAGTGGACTTTACAAGAAAATTGATGGAGTGCAAGTGACAATTGCGGATGTAAAGAAACAGATACAGGACTGCACGGGTCGCATGGAACAGGCCGGGCAACGGCTGTGTGACGTGGAGGACGACGTGAAGAAGCTAACACCCCGAGTTAGCACGCTGGAGAGCGCCGTCAAAAGCCTTACTGACAAAGTGCAGGACTTGGAATGCAGGAGTCGGCGACATAACGTAAGGTCGGTGGCCTACCGGAGAAAGAAGAGGGCCAGGATGCACCTGCATTTTTGGAGAAGTGGTTGCCGGAGGCTCTGAACATGGATCCGCGGGAGGGCTTGGTAGTGGAGCGGGCTCATAGAATCGGCGCTCCGGTAAACTCTCGCACGGGTCGTCCAAGGACATTGATAATGAGGTTCATGAACTTTAAGGACAGGGAGCGAGTACTAAAGGCAGCCAAAACCAAGGGACAGGTCCTTTACAAGAACACGCCGGTCCGTTTTCACATCGACCTCTCTGCTGGGGTGCACAAGATGCAGCGCGACTGCGACCATGTCCGAAAGAAGTTGAGAGACAGCGGGATCCACAAGCACAGAATTATCTCTCCAGCCCGGCTCCTGGTAACACACGACGAGAGACCCCACACCTTTCAAACCCCAGCAGAAGTGGAGAGGTTTATTCAATCCCTTGGATAAGGACTGACGCAGTAGGCTATTAAGCCCACTTTATTTCATTTTATTTCCATTTACACGAAAGATGTAGCTACGTGTTCGGACTGTCGCCGTTTTGTTTTTGTTTAGGCTTTCTTTCTCTACCTGGACAGGACGGATTCTCGTTTATAGCTAGACTATTCAGCTTTTGTGGAATGCACTTAACCCTGAATGAGAGACAATGTCCAAATACCAGCCAAAATGGCATGGGCACATCCAAGTAGGCCTAGGCCTAAGGGACAGAGTCATCATCGGTTTGTGCGCCTGTCGGAGGAAGGAAGGTCCAATGCATCGCGGACTCTTGTGACCAGGCTACAGACTTTTCCCTCTCCTCGTCTTCCAGTCTGCATGCACGGGTTCCAGGTTTGTGTATGTGTTCGGATGGTTAATTTTATATATGCCTACATGTTGTAAGCGTTGAACAGTTCATTACTGAGGTTATGTGTGATTAGTATTTAGAAAAAGTAAGACAGCGAGCTGGAGCGAGAAGAAAAGAAAAGGTAGAGAACTCGTTTTAGCGCTAGTTAAACGTGGGATGGGAGGGGATGTCCAGAGTTCGTGAACTTTAGGTTCGTATGGGGTTGAGGGTGGGTTTTTGTGGTTTCATTTTATTATTTATTCTTTCATCAGTGGGTGTGGTTTGTCAAAGTACTTTTTCACTACGGTTCCTAATATAACATACATCGTACATCAATGTCAGAGAGTTGCAATTTTACCTTGCAACTCTCTGAGTTGCAAGGTAAAATTTACTTGGTGGAATTATAGGGGTTTGATCAAACTCACAAAGGTGAAGCAGGTAATGAGCAGGATAAAATCCTTGAAATCAAAAATCGTTTTTTTACAAGAAACACACATGGTGGATGAGGATGTTCCCGAAATAGCAAGACGATGGCAGGGTCAAGTGTTGTCTGCTCCTTACACCACTCATGCCAGAGGGGTTATGATACTAATTCATAAATCGGTTCCATTACGGGTACAGCATGTAGTTAAGGACCCTGCAGGGAGGTATATTGTAGTCCAGGGTAGGTTATTATCTGAAACCTTAACTTTGATAAATGTTTACGGCCCCAATGAAGATGACTCTACATTCTATAATAGTCTGTTTTTGACTGCTTCAAATCATCCTGGGAAATACATAATAGCTGGCGACTTTGTACGTTAGATCCTTCAAAAGACAGGTCAACTGGTTTAGATGATACCCTGAGTAAGTCCAGAAAGACGATACACCATTTTATGAAGGACTTGAACTTGTTTGATGTTTGGAGGCATGGTAAACCGAACACAGTAGAGTATTCCTGCTATTGCGGTACTCATAGAATTCACTCACGCATAGACTACTTTTGGTTTCAGCACTACTAGCCTCCAAAATAGATGAATGCCATTATAGTAGTATAGTCCTGTCTGACCCCGCTGCAGTATCTTTGACCTATGAAGATAATAACTTAGTGTGCGACCCCCCGAGATGGCGTTTTCAACCCGGGTGGCTTGCGGATCCTACATTCATAGATTTCTTAGACAAGCAGATTGACCTGTATTTTGAATGTAACAAGTCCCAGACTTCTGCTAGCTCAAGGTGGGAGGCTTTCAAAGCCTTTATTAGGGGCCAAATCATTTCCTTCACTAGCTCCAAGAAAAAGGCTACACGACTTGAAACGAAGACATGTGGAGTACAAATTGTACTCCATATGCACTCCGTATGTACTCTGTAGTTTTCCACTTCTCTGTGTGTATGAAATTTCTCACTCACTGCGGACACACACACATGGCCACTAAATCCCACACACTGCAGACACACACACATGGCCACTAAATCCCACACACTGCAGACACACATGGCCACTAAATCATGAGGGCCTCTCCGGCCTGGGACAGCAAAGATAAGGGTAACGGACCCACAGACACACACCAGACACAGGACATGATTAACGTAGATGTTTTCCCGCATTCCTTTGTAAGACAACACCTTGGTTAATGCAAGAAACATAGGGTATGACGCGACGGACTGCTCGATAAAAAACCACTACCTCCAGCTCAGAGGCAGAGCACATCCTCACAGACGAACCTTTGTGTGGCCTTATGTCTCTCCATCTGCAGATGCATTAAAGATTCCTGTTTGCCCCAATATTTGTCCGATGATTATTCTCCCCAGAGGTTGCTGGGGCAAGAGCCCACTAAAAGGATAAAGGAAAATCCACAACAATTTGGTGTCAGAAGTGGGATCTCACGTCGCCCGCCAAACGGACAACCGGCTGACTGATCATCTCGGGACGAGGACATAGTCACCGATCTCCCAATAACCTCACCAGGTTTGAGAAGAAGAAAGGGAGAAGCGGGTGGTCCGTTTGGTCAGTGTCGCTGAGATCCCTCAGCAAAACCCTGGGACAGTCATCGCACAGGTAAGCAGGATTCTTTAAAGGATAAAATTGTTAGGGTTTGTGGAAGACCCCAAGTGCACGACACCAGACAGAGATGGGGTTAGCCGAAAATTGGCGTTTCCTTACGTGTACAAATAGTTAAACATCGGAAGGCAATGAGCGACAAGGAAAAAACGGAAAGTCCAAGGGGGAAAAAAACTCGCGGGTAATCCAAACGGGAACACGGCAGGATACTTCCACGGGGAAGCTTTGCAAGGGAAAAACATGAACCAAGGGCTGGGATGAGTTCGTAGAGAAAAGGACCGTGGGAGGAGAGTGGCTGCTACTGCGGGTGCGGGGAGGTTCAACACGAACTGACAACGGGCACGTGGGAGGCCACCAAACTTAAGTCCAGCCCTGATGACTAAGCCAGCCCTGACGAGCCGATTGGCTGCCGGCGCGGGGTGGGGCGGGCCACGGCGCGGGGTGAGTGAGCCATAACAAAAATGATCATTTCAAACGCGTATGAGGTCGTGCACTCACAATTAAGCGGTTGTTTACCCTCGGTTTCCCGCAACGTAAAGCGAGTGTTTACCCTCGGTTTCCCACTTCTAAAGTGATAACCTGGTAGGATCAAGTGAACCGGCGCTACGTTAAGCGGCTGTTTACCCTCGGTCACGCACTAATAAAAGTGGTCAGCTGGTAGGGTTAAGTGAGAAAAAATAAAATGAAGAAGAATGGGTAACAAGGGCAGTAAACTGCCCCCGATAGATATGGAGGGTCCGATCTATCAGATAATGGTAAGGAAATATGGTGAAGACTCGGTAAAATATGTTTTAGACTGGATACAGGGTCATGGGTTTCCTGTTGAAGGAACTTTGAGCAAGAATAAACTAATGAAAGTCCGACAGCCCATGGAAAAGGGGGGGGGGGTTGTCTTGACTGACCCTGACTGACTTTTGTGGTTGACATGACTTGTCTGTGTATGTGTTCATAGTTTGTTCCGTGTTTGTCCGTCTGGCCATTTTGTGTTGTTTAGAAGTTGCAAGTCCTTGAGAGTGGCTTAAATGGGGATATAGGAGCTGGGGGAGGTTTTGTTATGGCTTTTCCAAACCTTTTGTTTTCCTGACAATTTGGGTGTGAGAGGGGTTTTCAGAGACCACCTCGTTTAGCATCCTTATCAGACCCAACCCTGTTTTTGTTCCTGTTTGACAAACAACTGGCTTTAGAAAGTCACCAACCTGAAGCATTGTTTATTCAAATCCTTTCAAGAAATCTACTTCTTTTCTTTCCGAGGTACCTCATATAAAATGTGATATATCCATTTGGGTTTTTTATTTTTCATTTTATTTATTCTGTTTTTCTTTCTGTTAATGAGATTTTTTTTAAAGAATAACTGTTGGGAACCAACTGCCTACCCACTTCACACCTTGGGGGAATGGGGGGTTGCCTTGAGAGTAACAGGGACAATGTAAACCACAGTTATGTTGTTTTAAGCTGTTGTTGTTGTTGTTTTTTCCATTAGAAGACACCCATTGGTTAATTTGTTTTTATGTTGACTTTCCTCTGTGTTAAATTGAACTTGTTTTGTTTTTCAACACTAAGGTGTGAATTTTAGGATGTTTTTTTTTTAAAGAGGGTATTCATTTCTTGACAATTTCTTGTGTGGAGGACAATTACATTTTATTTGAATATGAATGAAACCTACTGAGTCATGTGTTTTAAAAGTCTATGCTATGGCCATGTTTATGTTATTTTTTACCATGAGTTTGAACCTCCTCATAAGACTCATTTTCGGTTTGATTCATTTGGTTTTGGCTGAGTACATCAATTTCTTTGTATTGTTAATTGAGCGTTTCTTTCCTTTGAAACCCCACCGCCCCTCTTTTTGGGGCCTTGAAAAGGGGCTTCTTGTTGTTTCGCTTGGTTAAGGTGGTGGGCATTTGTTTTTGTCTTCAAACAGCTCATTGTTTCAATGATTTACAAGATACCTTATGGTTTTATTAATTTAAGTTTGTTTGGACGTTCAGGATCTGAGACAACTATCTGTATCATCCCTCATCTGTTTTAGTTTCAAAGACAATTTATTTCAGATAAGTACAACATTACAGACTTCAGAACATTTGTAAACAGCTTGGATGAAATGAAAGTCAGATTCATTTCACTGCATGAAATTGTTTGTGGTTTACTAACAACTAAAACAAACTGCTCATATCATAATTTCATTTTTGTC
The DNA here is from genome assembly GCF_029633865.1 of Lampris incognitus. NCBI lineage: Eukaryota > Metazoa > Chordata > Actinopteri > Lampriformes > Lampridae > Lampris > Lampris incognitus. Next base: position 126,961 of record NW_026611579.1, on the reverse strand, counting down.
CTTCATGGTTAAATGGGTTGACACAATGTGTTCTGTTCTTGTGTAAAAAGAGGGGTAGTGGGAAGGAGGAATTGAAATTTAGAATGGTTGTGAGCCTTCTTCTGTACAGTTTTCTTTGATTTTTTATTTCGTAAGAAACAAACGGATACGAACTTGGATCATAGCGGAAGTATCTGAAGAACACTGAATCAAGTTGACTACGAATCTTCAGAATCCTAGAATGACAGTGTTTTCAGTGTTGTGCAGTTTCTCTCTGAAAGTTTTTCCCTCCAGATATTGTCACCACCTGCTCCTCCCCCTCCTCCAGACGGGCTGAGTAACACCCCCACTTCCGTGGTACCGGGTCCAGGGGCCCGGGGTATGCTCCACGGAAAGACAACCTCCCGGCTAGACAGAACTAAGAGCAACCCGCCACATAGCGCGGCTGTAGGAGCTGTGTCTGTGTGAGGGTGATCTCCAAGGTGTCCCGGTCAGCTTCCAGGTGAGAGAGGAGGTGAGGGTGGTCTGCTCCTGGCCCAGCCAATCCTCCAACATGAAGACCCCTCTGGTTGTCTAGATGAGACTAGCACCAACTCCCTAGCTCTGGAGACCATAGAATTGGGTTTGGTTTGAGAGTCCGAAATCGCCTTGCCTCTGTGGAGTCTGTAACCAGTGACAACTTTGAACATTTAACTGCAGCTGAGTCCACCATCAAAATGCTCCGAACCCAAAACCTGTCTCTGCAGGACCGAACCGACGACCTTGAGAACCGATCTCGGAGGGCCAATCTCCATGTACTGAACATTCCTGAAGGCAGTGAGGCCGGTAAAGATCCGGTGCAGTCCATGTCGGAGATGCTGATGCAAATAATGGGTCCTGATGTCTTTTACTCGCCTAGCCGTAGGAGCATCACTTTTCCTGGGTGTCCTGCTACTCCTCACCTGCTGCATCGTGCCCATAGTTCGGCGTGTGATACACGGCCTCATTGCTACTCAGCTTGTGTATTATCACCTCCTTGCTCAATAGGACGGGGACCTTGTTTCGTCTTCCCCCTCTCCACCACTGCTGTTCCCCTCTTCCCCGCCCCCCCGCAAGGACTCCGGTTCTGAATCCTCCTACACCTCCTCCAATGACAGCGACTCCCCCGTCTGAATGATACTTTATGACGGACACTGGTTAACCCTTTCATTTACGGTTGTTCTCACGTCTGTTTATCATTTCTGTATATGCATGTAATGTGTGCTGATTTGTATTGTAATCGGTTATTTTCTTGCCCGGTGCGGGATTCGATACGGGGTGTACTGCACCACAAGGCGACATCACTAACCGCTCGGCTAAAGGGTCAGACCCGTTAGCTAGGGACTAACGTGTCTTATTAGTAGTTTACAGTATTATTTCTAAGTTACCTCTGGGTGTTCAATGATGAACAAAAGGGGGGAATTGTGGAGTACAAATTGTACTCCATAAGCACTCCGTATGTACTCTGTAGTTTTCCACTTCTCTGTGTGTATGAAACTTCTCACTCACTGCAGACACACACACATGGCCACTAAATCCCACACACTGCGGACACACACGGCCACTAAATCATGAGGGCCTCTCCGGCCTGGGACAGCAAAGATAAGGGTAACGGACCCACAGACACACACCAGACACAGGACATGATTAACGTAGATGTTTTCCCGCATTCCTTTGTAAGACAACGCCTTGGTTAATGCAAGAAACATAGGGTATGACGCGACGGACTGCTCGATAAAAAACCACTACCTCCAGCTCAAGTTAGAGCATATCCTCACAGACGAACCTCTGTGTGGCCTTATGTCTCTCCATCTGCAGATGCATTAAAGATTCCTGTTTGCTCCAATATTTGTTCGCTGATTATTCTTCCCAGAGGTTGCTGGGGCAAGAGCCCATTAAAAAGATAAGAAAATCCACAACAGACATTAGATGAGGAAATTAAAAAACTGGAAACAGAAATATATAATAATAGAAATATACCTACAGATGTTCATGCAAGACTGCTACTGCTTAGATCACAGTACAATGAATTGGCAGCTAATAAAGTGGCTGCTGATTTAATGAGACTCAAACAGTCCTACTATGATCGGGGGGGAAAGCCCGGAAAACTTCTAGCATGGCGCATTAAACAACAACAAACATAAAGGTCTATTAATTGTATTGAAGTCCCAAGTGGTAGAACTATAGTGGACCCGACAGAGATTAATGAAGCCTTTAGAGACTTCTACGGGAAATTATACAGCTCTGAGTGCTCTCCTAATCTGGACACGCAAACACAATTCCTAGATAATCTTAATATTCCTAACATTTCGGAAGAGGAATGTAGAGTATTAGATCAAGATGTAACTGCATTGGAAATTGCAGAAGCAATTGGGTGTATGCAGGCTGGAAAATAAGCGGGTCCAGATGGCATCCCTATAGAGATTTCTAAAAAATTTCAAACCAAATTAATACCACCCCTCTTGGAGATGTTTCAGGAATCCTTTGAGAATGGTCTTCTCCCTACATCTATGAGGGGCGCCCTAATCACTTTACTCCCCAAACCGGGGAAACCAAATACAAAATGTGAAAATATGCATCCAATTAGTCTCCTAAATTCTGGTACAAAAATACTCTGTAAAATTCTTGCAAGAAGATTGGAGGATCTTCTACGTAGAGTAGTGGGGGAAGACCAGAATGGATTCATTCAAGGGAGACAGGGTTTTCATAACGTTAGACGAGTGCTCAATATTTTATACAGTCAGAGGGAGGCGCCTGACACGGCCTTACTTTCACTTGATGCAGAGAAGGCCTTCGACCGTGTTGAATGGCCTTATCTGTTTGAGGTGTTCACACGATTTGGCTTTGGGGATACATTTATCAAATGGGTAAGATTGCTTTGTACAGGGCTTACTGCAGAAGTTTTGACGAATAGTAAGGTTTCTAAACCTTTTAACATTTGTAGAAGTTGCCCTCAAGGGAGCCCTTTATGGCCTTTACTTTTTATCCTAGCGATAGAACCATTTGCTATAGCGGCGAGGACTGACAGCGATATTTATGGAATTCGATAGGGACATCTGGAGCACAGGGTAGCACTCTTCGCCGATGATGTGATATTAATGCTTAAAAATCTGCATAAATCTATCCCAGCGCTCCTAAGCCTTATTGAAACATTTGGGAAAATATCCGGTTATAAAGTTAATTACTCCAAATCATCTATAACGTTACTGAATGAAAGAGAGAGGAAGAATGGTCTTGTTTATGCTTCTACCTTCAACCCAACAGACACATTTACATATTTGGGAATAAAAATTGTCCCTGATGTGATGGGTCCTTAGGGAAATGAACTCACCGGACAACACAAAATTCTATTTTGGGGTTTTTATTCTGAATGTTGCCTCACTTCAATAGGAAGACAGCGGTCGATAGGAGAATAGAAAGAAATAGATCACGACTGCATGAAAATAAAATACACAAATGAAAATGTACCCAAATGAAATATATACAAATGAAATACAGTAGTGGGCTTCTGTAAATAAAACCCCAATACAAAAGAAAACATTCAATGTTAATTACATTAACATTAAACAACAGTAGCATTAAGGCCTTTATGTGAAATAAAGTGCATACCGCCACTCACTTGCAGCCACGTTTCAAGATGGCCTCCTCAGCGTGGCTGGCCAAGAACAGCTACAGCAAAACTGTCTACCTAGTCAAACATTCACAGTAGTTGATTCAACAACCTCACAGTTACAAAAGGAGAATACCGAAATAAAATACCGAATCGCTACAAAATAATATGCACAAAATACCGGAGTACGCACCGCGGGTAACGCGCAGTTTTATAAGTACCAGTAAATGGCAAATAATAAAATCCGAACACGCGGTTATGCATACTACGCAATTCAGAACCATCCATGCAAAATAATACTCCATCTCACTCTAATAACTCGTAAATATACACTTTGAGATCTTAGGTACTGGATATGAACATTATTTCCATAAGTTGAAGGTAAATTTTAAAATATTTACCCCGATGCAGACTGCTATGCATCTCTGTCCACCATGCTTCACACTGTCCTCGCTCTGACTGACACTAGGCGTCGCGCGTGTGACGTTATAACACTGCGTCGAGCTTAATCTCTTAAAGGGGCAGTACAGAATTACATTTCACTGCAGGACGAAAGATCGGTTCTTTACCACTCGGCTACACTGAGGTGAATAAGATTGCTCAGTCAAATTATGAGCCCATCCCGGACGCTAGTATTGCTTCGATAGAGCGTTGGACATCCTTACCTATTTCAATGATCGGCAGGATTAATATTCTAAAGATGAATATACTTCCCAAATTTCTTTATTTGTTCCAGAATATCCCCCTACCCCCTCCTTCATCTTTGTTCACGAAAATCAAGAAACTGTTTACCAACTTTATTTGGCAAAAAAAAAACGTCCTAGATTACGTATGTCTTTACTTTATCTACCATATGATCGAGGAGGCCTGAAATGTCCAAGTATCCCACGGTATTACTGGGCAGCACAATTAAGGTCGATTATGTTTTACTTCTCATCTTGAAGTCCCCCAGCTTGGATTGATCTGGAAGCCTGCTCTGTTAAACCGGGCTTACCATTGCACCTGTATTTGTATTCAGCAGACCGTAAATATCTGAACAAAAATACAGACAACCCTATAATATTGAATATGATTGATGTTTGGTTCGACGCTTGTAAGTATTTGAATATAAATATGTCCCAGTCACGCTTCAGTCCTATTTGGGGTAATGCCAATTTCAAACCAGGGCAAAATGATAGGGGATTTAAATTATGGGCTGAAAAGGGGTTAAGGAAAGTGCAAGACATGTACAGGGAGGAGGATGAAGTATTAATGTCCTTTGAGGAGATATCTACCAAGTATGACATTCCAAGGAATCCTTTTTTCAAATATCTTCAGCTAAGGAGTTTTATATCATCCTGTCAAAGCCATTCATTAGACATTCCTACCATTTCTATATTAGAAGCTGCAGTCACAAAACACTGTTATGATAAAGGTTTAATTTCGACTATGTATGACTTATTTGTATCTGGATCTGATGAATCATCAGAGACAAAACTGAGATTATGGGAGGGAGATATAGAGGAGGAAATATCTTTAGAGGAATGGAGTGAGGCATGTAAAGAGGCCCAGAGACAGACAGTTAGCAGCAACCTAAAGCTTCTATAGTATAAATGGCTGATGCGTATATATATAAAACTCCTGTTAAATTGCACAAGTTTAATGACAATATTCCTGATACCTGTATTAAGTGTAGTGAGGCCAGGGGGACGCTGTTTCACTGTATATGGGAATATGTGGAAGTGAAAACCTTCTGGCAAGACGTTGTTGATATGATTGATAAAATTGTGTCAAAGAAATTACCATTGAGTCCAAAGCTTTTTATTCTTGGTTTATATCCTACCATCCCACATTTACATAGCAATGAGTTCAGATTTATAGATATGTGTATATTACAAGCAAAACGTGTAATTGATCTTAATTGGAAAAGTGTTGATGGACCAAGAATTGGTATGTGGGTTAAAGAAATGGCTTCAAACATGTCAATGGAAAAGATAATGTATATTGTTAGACGTAAACAAAGTGTTTTTGTTAAAATCTGGGGATTGTTTCTGTACTTCTTAAGACGTAATACTAATGTTGGTAACTTGCTTCAGCAAGAACAAGCTCTGGGGGAGTAGAACAACTCTATCTGATTGTTTATATGCGTAAAAGCAACTGAAAAAAAACACACCCTCTAATCAGTCTGTGAAAGAAATTATTGTTATTATTATTTTATGTTATTATTTTTATTAATTTAATTTTTATCTTTATTATCTTCTTTAACCCTGCTTTGAATTGTATTACTTGTTATAGGGATGGGGTCAGGGTGAAAATGTTTGCTGTACTGTGCTATTACTTGTTTTGATGTAATTTGCAAACAAAATTCAATAAATATATTGCTTAACAAAAAAAGTATGCACCTACCCCCTCCCCATGACAAAAGAGACTCTGTGTACATATCATTGTGATCAAAGCAACGGGTGTTGTTCTACTGTATGATATAAAGATGGTGTGCTCTGAGATTGGGCCATGCACAGGCATCTGAGTTTGTGCGTCTGTTCATTGAACATATATTAAAATTGTGGGACAATACTGTAAGATATTTTCTCTCTCGCTCCTCGTTTGATCTCAGAGTGGAATTAAATAATTGCCATATTCTTCTTTGACCCACTCTCTGCACGGATTACATCTGACCCGCCAGTCTGGTGAAGGGATTGAAAAATTGCCTAAGAGCCAGGAAATCTACCTCTCCTGAGGACAGCTCATAGTTGACTCCCAGGGTTGAGAAGAGACAGTTGTGGGATTGTGGGGAAGGGAATTGTGTGATATGGGTTTTTTATCTAAATGAGGATACAGTTTTGAAACCACGTGAAGACGTCTGAAGGTAATGATATTCACTTAGGGGTGACGACCCACTGGCAAAGGAAATAATAAATAATGTCAATTGAATGGTCATGGTAGGATATTTCTGGGTAAGAGTGAGTGCAGATTAGAAATTTTAATCTAATGAAAAAATTTCTGGCACAGGATAGAAATCTTGTACCCCAGACTCAAACAATTAAAACCATACAAAAAAACAACCAAAAAATAATGTAGTTATTAAAATCACACTAATCTCACAAATAATCACATAAATACAAGTCTCTCATATTAAATTAGTCTCACAAATAATCATAGTCACACAATACTCACAATGATCACAACTCAGCTTTATAATCGTATAAAAAGTCCTTTGTTGACCAACATTTATCTAATCTATTTTTAAAAGAATGAAGTTAAGGACCCTACACTACATCATCTGGAAGTTCGTTCCACAGTCTTACAGCACGAATTGTAAAGAAGTGTTTTTTCTCTCTCTTTTCAGAGTGTCACTTTAACAGGAATAGTTTTAAGGAGTTCCCTCTTAAGTCATACCTATTATTCCACAAATAGACAACACTCTCAGCTGTGAAATCATATATTTTATGTACAAGCTTATAGACTTCAATCATGTCTCCTCTCTGTCTCCTGTATACTAGAGTTGGTAATTGTAAATTTCAAATTCAAGATGAGATCGCACCATGGATTTATATAATGGTAAAACTATTTCCTTACCAAACTTTAGAAAAGTTCTTCTAATTATTGGCAGCATAGAGTTTGCTTTTTTATTTTATTTTTTTAGAAATGTGCATGTGAAATTCAATTGAACTATCGACCATGACACTGATGTCCTTTTCTTCTTACACTTGCTGAACCATTAAATCTCCAACTTTGTAGTTAAACCAGTTGGCATTTGTTTTTCCATGTGTAAATGTGTGCATTTTTCTGGATTAAATTTCAGTAGCCACCTATCACACCAGTTACTCATGCTATGGAGGCGTGCTTGAAGATGGGCTGTATCAGTGTCCTTATTAATTATTCTACATATTTTTGTCTCATCTGCAAAAAAAGTATGAATCAGATTGTATCACACTTGGTAAATCATTTATATAGACAGCAAAGATTACAGGGCCAAACACAGAACCTTGTGGAACTCCAGAGGTCACCGGTTTCCATTTTGAAGTGGCCCCATTTACCACCACCTGCTTTTTCCTATTATGTAAAAAATCCTGTATCCAGCCTGTAATTCTGACATCTATGCCATAGGATTTTAATTTTGACAGCAGTCTTTTATGAGGAACTTTATCAAAAGCTTTTTGAAAGTCCATATATATGCAATCAACTGACTCCCCTCTACCCAAAGCTGCTGACCACTTATCAAGAACGGTGAGAAGCTGAAGTGTAGTCGATCTTCCAGATATAAATCCACACTGCTTGTTACTAAAAAGTTGTTAGACTTCATATGGTCAACAATATATGTCATAATTAGTTTTTTTCCCCATTGTCTTACATACTATAGATGTCAGAGTAACTGGCTTGTAATTTCCTGCTAGTGCCTTGTTTACTTTTTTTTAAATTGCACTGATATGTGCCTCTTTCCAATCACAGGGTAAAGTTGATTCGTGTAATGATTTATTAAACAGTATTGTTAGAGGTTTAGTAATAACACTAGCCAATTCCTTTAAGATCCTAGAATGTACTGCATTTTGCCCTGGTGATTTACAGATGTTAATATCCTGTAGAAGCCGTTTTATGTCTTCAAAAGTTATTATAAAACATTATGTTTGCTGAACTTCCACTCTCGGCAATTCAGGTATGTGCCCTTCAGATTCGATCACAAATACACTACTGAAATAATCTGACAGTATTTTTGCTTTTTCAGTGTCTTTGTCTGTTTTGGGGGAGTTCATATGCTTCTGCTTAATATATAAATCTCCTACCGATGTCTTAATTGTTGTCCTCTTATTAATATAATTCCAGGTAACCTTTGGTTTCAGCTTAGATTGTCTTGCTAAGTCTTCTTTGTATAGCGTTCTTAAATAACGTGTTCTTGTTCTCACAAAATTTCTAATTTCTAAGTCTTGCTGTTGTACCTCTGCTTTTTTACTTCTTATTGCGTTTCTTGCAAGAATTTTTTTTTCTACAACTTTCCGTTTTGTAATACTATCCAAGGGGAATTCATGCTTTTTATTCTGGGACCTGGTTTTACTGTTTGGTATGTACTTATCTTCTGTTTCACTCAACTTATCCTTTATTAATCTCCAATTGTCTTCAACATCATAATTAGACAGTTATTGTGTCCAGTCAAAGATTTCCAATTCTCTCGTGCTTCCTCTAAATTCCCCTTGTTGTAAATTTTTCTTGTTTAATTTCTCACCGTTTTGTGTAACAAATGACCTTAAATAATATGACACAATGATCACTTTTACTTAAAGGGCCTAAATACTGAATGTCATCTATTATTCTATCCTCATTTGTAATTGTAAGAGTCAACACATGTGGTGTGTCATCACCTTGTCACCTTGTTGGTTCTTGCACATGTTGAAACAGCAATGCATTCTGTATACAGTGCAAAAACCGGGGCCGTGCCTATAGTCCCCGGGTCCTATATTCCCCGGGTCCTATGTTCCCCGATCGGGGAATATGGGACCCTTTTGGGAAAAAAAAAGGGTTCCATATTCCCCGTTTTCCCCTAAAAAGGTCCTATAATCCCGGTTGCAATAGACACCGGGGAACATAGAACCCTCTTTTGGAAAAAGGGTCCTATATTCCCCGCTGTTTCCAGGGGAAAATAGGACCTTTTTCCAAATCAAGGGTCCTATATTCCCCGCTATTGCCAATCGAGGAACAAACCGGGGAACTTAGAACCCTTTTTGCAAATTATTTCCTTAACGGGTCCAAAATAATAAAAACTGGGGTCATGGCTGAGTTGTTGGCTACGAAAATCTATTCCTCCGCTGATTAAATTAGGCCGTATTACCATTGTTCGCTGTTGTATATCACAGGCCACCTTGAGTGCGTATCCAAATTCGGCCTAGAGGAGGCTGTAATTTGCTTTATTGTTATTTCTTACCAATATTTACTGCATTTGCGCATTATAGATCCTTCTGATTGGGACTGTTGGCTCCCTCGCAACTTCTGCAATCACCCCCTGTCGGAATTCGGCACGGTGCACCATTTCTCTGTCAGGGGGATGCACGTGTTCCCCAACATTGTGCACAATAATGTTAGCATCCACGTCCTCCACTTCAGATCTATTTGTGATCAGTGGCACTCTACAGTTCCACGTCCAGCACCTCCATCTAATGGTGTCTTGATTGGTGCGGTGCTTCTGATATCTGAAGTTCTCATGTACCAACACTTTGCCCCCTCGATCACCATCCATAACTATCGCCATTGTTTGTCTTCTTGTAGGTTAGTAAGCACATGACAGTGAGTCCACGAGTTATCACCAATAACAACCAATTGTTGCAAATTGTTGCAAGTTCGCGGGCGGTTTAGACATTGGTGAATTTTGATCATGTGGTTTAGAACGCCAGGAAACTTGCGTGCAGATGACCACACATCCACGACAAGTTTTAAATATTTCCAAACTCGAAATCATGTGTGCATTTGGCTATTTCTAAATTATTTTTCGAGCAATATGTTTTTTGTGATTCAGCTTTAGCGTTGTTGATTAGCCTTTCATTCATATTTTGTCAAAAAGGCGTATTCATTAGCCTAGGCCTATGTCCCGTTATTTCTGTAGCATACAGCATCTTAGAATCTTAAGAGACCAGGCAGATATTGTTATTATTTTATTGTTATTACCATGCTATATTAGCCTACTTTATAATTATAAATATTTCAATTATCCAATTTTTAGCATTTCTAATATAAGGCTATATTGTTATTATTATCATCATCATCATTATTATTAGGCTATTATCATTATTATTATTATTATTATGTTATTATTATCATTACAATTATGATGCTTAAAGGGCCTTACTGAGCAGATGGTTTCTATCTAATATCTGTCAGATGCTTTTCCCAATAAGCTGGTGTGGTTATGATGGGAACGACGGCTTTCTAGGGAACATAGAAGAAGTGGGTCGGAAATGGGCTATTGTCGGTATCAGCCAGCTTACGCAGGAGTCTATCCCTGGTACAATGCGCTAGACCTCTGGGAGATGGACTGCTGAGGACGGAACACAACACCTATCCTCAGCTCCCAGCACTTCTCGCACAATGTGCTACTCATACGCTGAGTTGGCGGCACCCGGGATCGAACTCACGACCTTGCGATCCATAGGCGAGAGCTCTACCGACTGAGCTATGCCCGGGTACAATTGCCCAAGGAGCATAGGCTTACTATATTACATTCAGACACAGACGAGCCAGCTCACCTACTCGGTGAGGCGCATTTTCCTCGATAAGTGACACAGTTCAAGCATAAATATCAGAGAACTACCGGGGTGGGTTATGCGCCCAAATATAGGCTATAGCCTAATAAGTTGAAATTGGTTTAGTGTCGAAAGTTTCCACATACTTTAGCCAACCTGGACTTTGTGAATTCGTTTTTGTGATCTAAAAATAGAAATCGTATGATTCATTGTCTTCTTAATAATCTGCCCTAAATAATGCATTATTGAAAATGCAGTTTTTGCGCCAAACAGCGTCAAACCTGCTGACCGGGGAACATAGGACCTTTCTTTATAAAAAGGGTCCTATGTTCCCCTAGGGCACCCGGGGAACATAGGACCCTTTTTATAAAGAAAGGTCCTATGTTCCCCTGCACCCACAAAACGGGGAACATAGGACCCTTTTGGGGAAAAGTGGGGAATATAGGGCCCTCTGTATACAAAAAGGTCTAATATTCCCTGGTCTCATACAAAGCTGGGAACATAGGGCCCGGGGACTATAGGGAGGACCCCCACATACCAATGTGATCTGCTGCCGTTAGGCCGAGATCAATAACCTCTGATCTGCTTAAATTAGTGCAAACTTGCATGTCACCATAGCACACGTTCATGTCACCACAGCACACGTTCATGTCATCACAGCACATGTCCATGTCACCACAGCACATTTCATGTCACCACAGCACATGTTCATGGAAGATTGTGATCTGCATGTTACAGCCCATGTAAGTGAAGGAGTTGATGAGGGATTTAAGAAAGTTTGGTTCAGGCAAGGAAAAGAAAGAGATCTTATAACTGGTGATTGAATGTATTGGGATGATATGTGTGCATTAACGGTTGTGCTAACTCCTGCTGTAACCAACCTCCACTGGCGTGTAACTCGACACCACATGTGCCTCTAGTCAAAACAGTTGACACTCAGTGGGAGGACTTAGGGCTGTGGGTCACTCACGTGTTCACAAGACCACATGAGGGAGATGAGGGGAGAATGAGTGCAATACTCACCCTGAATGTAAGTATATAGATGTAAGTATACAAATGCCAATTTTAGAGCACTTTTATGGGAAAACGGGCTGTGCATTGAGCACAGAGCAGTAAATTCAACTTGAGGGGCTGGAGAAATGTCCCCCAGTTAACCACTGACTCACCAGAGTTGCAGAAGTGCCACAAATTGTTGCTACAGATGACTACGATGTGGGGCTTATTTCAAGGGGCTGAATCCCTCCATGTGACACCCAAGAGCACATACTGTCCATGTAAGGCACCATATCTGCTCAAACTAGAGGCAGTAATAGGTATAACACCAGAGTTTAACAGTTTGTTCGTAGCAGGAGTCATTCTCCCATGTGCTCATGCACCAGTGAGGATGCCTATCTTTCCAGTTAAAAAGATAAGGCTGGAGCATCAGCCAGCAGAGTGGCGATGCATGCAAGATTCATGTGCAGTAAATGCAGCAGTGTCCATGTGCCTCCAGACTTTAGTATTGGTTTGCTTTCACGTTTCAGGGTAAAACAAGGATGTGGAAAGGGATGCCACAAGGTTATGTAGAGTCCCCAGCAGTCGATTCGCAGGTTTTGCATGCAAGTCTGGACAATTTAGATCTTCCAGCAGGGAGTGCGCTAATACACTATGTTAATAATTTGATGATCTGTTCATCAGCAAAACAAATTTGTGAGATAGGTACCATTGCATCGCTGTAGCTGAACAAGGCCAGTCCGAGTAAATTTAAATTTGTCTAGGAAAAGTTACCTTTCTAGGAGACGAGATCTCTAATAAAAATAAAAAAAATAAAAATAAAACAAAAATAAAATAGGGTAAAACATTGAGCTCCAAACTAATGGAAGTGATCTTTGAATTCCAAAACCTTGCCCTGAGAACCAATTGCTGTCATTTCGGGGGATGAAAGGCTAATGTAGACAGTAGATCTGGATTACATGTGATTACATGTGATTACATGTGGGTGTGTGAATCTTGTATGTGTGTGGAGGCTCCACTATTGACTATTATGCATGCATGGACTAAACTGACTGCCAATGTGATATAGACAGTGGCTGCTGTTGCAGGTTTCATCTGATTGAAACAGACTTTGACTACCACACCCACAGTGGGACTCATGACCCTGAAAGCCCATTCACACAGACTGTGGATGAAAAGGCGGGCTTTATGAATTCTGTTTTGTTACAAGAACATGGGGGGAAAGCAGCGACCTCGCATATGTTTCCCTAAACCTAGATAGTGTAGCATTAGGCTTGCCTCTCTCTGTCTGAGCAATAGCAGCAGCAGAAAAAGCCATAGTTGCATCATGGGATACAGTCATGTATCAGAAAGTCACACTATTAGTACCTCATTCAGTGGCCTCTATTCTGCTAGAGCAGGAAATGGCTCACTTGTCTCCTGTGTGCTGGTTGAGATACAACAACATTCTCTTATCTCTGCCTAATGTGAGCTCAAATGTTGTGCAACTCCAAATCCTGCTACCCTGCTCCCTACTGCTGAATATGGGGAACTGCATGATTGTTTGGCAAGAGTGGCTTTAAATGAAATAGCTCTCATTAACTCTATGTATGGTATGTTGATGGATCGGAGAGGAAAAATCCATTACACAGCAAAATGAAGACGGATATACAGTAGTGGATGATCATGACATCATTGAAAGTGCTGCTGTTGCCACTTCAACAGATCTAGCAATGGTATAAACCTGTGTTGGTAAGATAGAGAGATCAGCCTGGAAAAGAGCTGGATGTCAGATGTCCTTGCCTGCCTAAGTGTTTGTTTCTTTATTATTATGCAACATTGGCACATGGGAATGGTGGATGCAGTAAGCAAACACTGGTTTATAAGAGGCTTCATAAATAATTCCCAAAATTGTTGTTCAAAATGCTTAATTTGTTTGGAAAATAATGCCGCAAGACGGCAAACCAAACAAGCTTCGAGCCACCCTCTCCCTGACCAATTGTTTGGTCACCTAAGGATGTATGTCATTGCACTAATTAACACCATGGTAACTAACTAACATCATGTTAGGGAAAGAAATACTGTCTTATGATCGTTGATATGTTTTCTAAATGGGTTGAAGTTTTCCCTACAGGAAAGGCAGGTGCTGCAATAGTAGCAAAGGTGGGAGTAAGAGAGGTTATTCCCAGATGGGGAATACCATGGAAGATCAGCAGTGATAATGGAATTGACTTTGTAAATAGTGTAATTAAATCAATTTCACGTTTTTGAGTATTAATCTGAGGCAACATTGTGCCTATCACTCACATCACAGAGTGGTGGAGCAGTGGAGAGAGAAAATGGAATGATTAAAATTAAATTGCTCAAATGCTGAGATGAGACAGGACATGGATAAAAGCACTACCATTAGTGCTGATGATTATGAGAGCAAGCGGGTGGGTTACAACAGGTTTGTCACCTTTTGAAATTCTCACAGGCAGAGCTATGAATACTGAAATAGCCCTTCCCCCACAAAGCGGGTCCTCAGCTCAGATCTCGTGGAGTATGTAATGCTTAGATGCTGACTATAACTAAATCAAATGCTGAGTTCTATTCAAATGCAGGTGATCTCGGCACTTCCACAGCCAACAGAGGGTCATCTGCATGACCTGAAGCCAGGAGATTGGGTGCTGATAAAGGACCTAAAGAGAAAACAGTGGAGGAAATCCCATGGGTGGGGCCCCACCAAATGCTCTTGACCATACCTACAGCGAGCGGTGGAGGGGAGACTCAGCTGGACACATGCCAGCTACTGCAAGAAGTTGTCACCACTAGAGACGGAGGTTCAGGGTGAGAGACCCACTTTGCTCACAACTAAGGAAGAGAAGTAGATGTGGCCAGCTCTCACTGAGCTTTAAAACCTACCGAGAGCCCTACACTGCACATTTGAATGAGAGGGAAAGAGTGATATTTGGAAAAAAACATCAATTATTGGTAGTGATCCCTATGTATTACTTTCAGTTTTATTTTGTACCTTAACTTCGTTGAAGCGTGTGCCCAACTTACTTTTTCTGATATTTATATTTACCTTGTACACAACCCATCCCCATAAGCTGGCGATAGCCTGAAGGCTTTCAAGAGTACCGATGCCTATCAATATGCAGTTGCAGGATGGGTGAATGACACAAAGATATGGCATCTGGAGACAAAACATATCTATCCGATCACAAGACACGCGAGTAATTCAACAATTCTCAACTATGTTTGTAGCACCCACCCCCTACTCTGTGTCTATAGGCGCTGTGAAAGGGAATACACTAGGAAGGTGGGGTACGGGTTTGTATACAAATACTACTCTGAATAAGAGTTAAGTATACCCAGCAAAATCATGCTTAATGAACTCAACTTATTATTCAGATGAAACAACTGGATGAGACAACCTCCTTATATTAACAGGTAATGTATTGAATTTAGGAGTGTGAATAAAGTAAAGTTGTGACAGCAGCAATGCAAAAAGGTGCATAATTCTCAATGATGTCAAATGCCACAAACAGGGAAATGCAAATAAAGAATAATCTGACTCCAGTCAATAGTTGCACAATCAATACCTTTGTGCATTCCAAGTATACCAGTGCTTTTGAGATGGGAAAATTATCTAATACATATATATAATTCTAAGTGTTATAGAATAGAGTGGGAAAGAATTTGCATAAAGCGAGACCAGGATTATGATAGTAGTATTATATCTATTTAGCGGACAATATCACACTAGCTGTGAGTACATCCCCAAATAAAGCAAAACACAAAATACCTTTTGCTCATTATCACAGATGTAACAATAGTGGTGGGCCCACACACTTTATAACAAAAATAAAATAACCCCAAAAGCCGGCATGAACAAATCAACGTTGCAGGCATCGTCGTCGCTAGGGTGTGTGGTGACCTGCGTGCTACTTACAGAGCCGGATGAGACTGTACTTACGAATGTCCGCGGGTGGTCGTGTGGGAAAAGTAGTGATGCTTTGTGGCCAGGTGAGCTCTGTACGCGCCCACGTAGCACAGAGCGGGAACGACGATCAAAATGCAACGATGAACTGCTGTATATGAAACTTAATGCACGGTGCGCGTGACCTGGTTGCTGTACTGCCGTATACTATGGCTCAGTCGCACGAGCTACAAGCTCAGCGAAAGAAGGCAGAGTATAACCGATACACATAAGCTAACTTGCCAGCATATCTGACTAGCAAGACAACCGGTAATGGACACTGTGGTTAGCTAACTTACAGATAAGCTAAGTTGCCAACATATCTGACAAGCAAGACAACCGGTAATGGACACTGTGGTCGGCTAATTTACAGATAAGCTAACTTGCCAACATATCTGACAAGCAAGACAACCGGTAATGGACACTGTGGTCAGCTAATTTACAAATAAGCTAACTTGCCAGCATATCTGACTAGCAAGACAACCGGTAATGGACACTGTGGTCGGCTAATTTACAGATAAGCTAACTTGCCAGCATATCTGACCAGCAAGACAACCGGTAAGGGACACTGTGGTCGGCTAATTTACAGATAAGCCAACTTGCTAGCATATCTGACTAGCAAGACACGCGTAAAAAACACCGTGGTCGGTCGAACATAAAACCAAACACGTCTTTCAAACGTGGTATAAAACCGAGTCGACTCCTCTATGTTGTCAGTAACAGAACGTATTTTGAACGACAACTGCCGTCATTAAAGTAACGGTGAGATCAGCGTAACTACCCAAGCTAATCCGGAGCAATCGGCTAACGTAAACTGGTTGAGCTAGCAAACGAAGTTAACAGCGAGAATTTACGTACACAATCTCAAACTGAATATAATCTGACTCAACATACCTTGCAATTTCTACGTCTGATCAACGTATAAGAGTCGACTCTAACAAGTATACAATTAAAGCCGAAACAGGATAACGGTGGAACGCCAATTGACTTCAGACCTTCACTCACGAACTGTCTAGAACGTCTTCTTCGTCTTCCCTAAAGTGTTGTCTACTCCCGCCTCCCATCCAATCACAATAAAGTTTTGCCGTTATTGACATTTGACATTGACCAATAAACCTCTCGGATATGTCATACAGGATAGGTTGTATACTCGCCGTGCCGCGTGTGCGCCCATGTACACTCCAACCAAACTTGCTTAGTTTCTTTTCTTTTCCTTCCTTTTTAGGGCAGACGGGATGCAAACCTCAGACATTAGCCAGTCCCCAACGACACAGCAAAACCACATGCCCTTAACAACTGCACTAAACCTAGCCTTTTCTCACCTGGGCTGCACCGTCCGCCTTCCAGACTTTTGATGTCCCCATCGAACAAGTGATTATACTCTTGGTGGTGGTGGGGGGGGCCTCGGGGCTACATGTTATTTTGTGGGTGGTCTAGGTAGTAGCGCGCTAGCGTACTAGTGTCAGCTAGCTAGTGAAGCTGACATTACATTCCAGATTCTGCTAACGTACATTTGGACACAAAACATAACTATCTGATTATTTCCTCTTGAATCCATCGAATGTGAAATATAGCAAATACCTCTCGCCGTGCACTTATAATAACACCAAAATGTTCTTCTAAACAAGACACGTGTTGTTCCAGATCGGGGAGCTACGCGGAGGGAAACGGTACTTACAAGTCCGTTTCCAGTATAAGAGAGCCGGCTCATGAAATGTACACAACTTAATGGGTAGTTTAGCGATACAGAAATCACGTGTTAACGGAAAATCTATGCCACTGCACTTATTCAATATGTTAGAAAGAATATTAAACCGGAATCCATTATTATTCTGTGTGAATTGTTCTAACCATTTTAGTTTTATCGTTCCTTTTATTGCCTGATAGTCAATCACATTTAAGCCACCTTCTTTTTTTCTTTTTTTTTTTTATAAACTTTATTTTCCAATTTTCAAGTTTTTTTGGAACAGGTATACAAAGCACAAAGCACACGAACAACAACAACAACAACAACAACAACAACAACAACAAAAATAAACATGCAGGAATCCCCCCTCCCCCCCAAGGCTCCAAAAAAAAAAAAAGGACTACGCAGGGATTTCTTATTCCAATTCCACATAATAACCATATTTTTGAAGAAAATATAAAGTTGTACACATATATCTATAAGTATTTTCGTTACAACCAGGTAAATAAAAAGTACATTCAATAAAAGGGAAACCCTTCAATAAAGTCTATGAAAGGACTCCAGGTCAAAGTAAAGTTTTTGCGGGTTTTACATATTTTATTTCGGAGCTTTTCTAAAGGTAGAAAGGACAGCACCTCCCTCAAGCACTGCAAAAATGATGGCGCTTTATTTGACTTCCAGTTAAATAGGATAAGTCTGCGTGCTAGTAATGAGGCAAATGCTAGAGCATTTGCCTGCAAAGTTGTGACCTTACAGTTAGGGGGTGGTATGCCAAAGACGGCTGTGTGAAAATCGGGGTTTATGGTCTGTTTACAGATATGTGAGAATACATTAAATATATGTCCCCAATAACTGTTGAGGGAGGGGCATGCCCAGAACATGTGTCCCACCGAGGCTGGACTATGACTGCACCTCGGACAGCTAGGGTCTGTGGTGGGAAAGATTCTGGCAAGCTTGTCCCCCGAGTAGTGAAGACGGTGAAGCACCTTAAACTGAATTAACCCATGTCGTATACACAATGAAGACGTATGAATGCGAGTTAAGCTGTCCCGCCATGCCTCTTCAGAAAGCTCTACACCCAAATCTCTCTCCCATGCAGTTTTTGTTTTGTCCCAGGATATCTGTTTCAATCCCTGTATCAGTGTGTAAATTATAGAGACCCGTTTTTTCCCAAAGGGATCCTTCTCTAGAATAACATCTAATTGGCTCCTGGTTGGCAGATACGGAAATGAGGGAAACACTTCCTTGGCAAAACTACGGATTTGAAGGTATCTAAAAAAATGGGATCTGGGTATGTTATGGTCTTTGGTAAGTGTTTCAAATGAAGCGAATGTTCCATCTTTAAATAGATCACAGAAAAACACCAGTCCATTTCTATGCCAAAGTTGAAATGTGTTATCTAACACAGATGGCAAGAAGAATTGATTATTTGCTACTTGAAAAAGACCGCTAGCATGCTTTAATCCAAAATGCCTCCTAAACTGGAGCCATATCCTAAGTGAAGCTTTAACCACTGGGTTTGTTATTTGTATGTTACGATTATGTGGTAGTGGAGAGGTGAGTATCGGTAAAGGATTGGATAAGAGTTCCATGTGAACCCAATCTGTACCCTGTTGATTCTCATATGTAAATGCCCAATGTAAAAGTTTTATAATGTTCGCAGCCCAGTAGTAACAAATAAAGTTAGGCAAACCTAATCCCCCTGTCTCCTTAGGGACCTCCAAGTATATTTTCTTCATCCAGGGGTTTGAATTGTTCCAAATGAATGATGAAATTAATCTATCTAATTGTTGAAAAGTTGTCTTAGGTATGAATATGGGAATCATTTGAAAAAGATAGAGAAATCTGGGTAAGACTGTCATTTTAACTATATTAATGCGGCCCGCTAATGAAATTGGTAGCGTTGACCACTTTTTAAAATCTTGTTTTGTTCGTTCTATTAGTGTTTTAAAGTTATGGTTATATAACCTCCCCATTGTATGAGTGACTTTGATTCCTAAATATGTAAATACATTATGTTCAAGTTTGAATGGAAAGCTAGAGTAGTCTCTATCAGTGTGGTTAATCGGAAAAAGCAAGCTCTTTGAATAATTTATCTTATAACCTGACAGGCGACCAAAGTTATCCAGGGTAAGTAATAGTGTTGGTATAGATTCTATTGGGTTGGATATATATAACAACAGGTCATCTGCATAAAGTGATACCTTATGCAATTTACCACCTCTTGAGATACCTTTAATGCCATCCTCTGCCCTAAGAGCTATAGCGAGTGGCTCAATTGCCAAATCGAACAAGTAAGGAGAGAGGCTGCAGCCCTGTCTGCAGCCCCTATGGAGTGAAAAATAATCAGAAATAATATTATTCGTCCGCACTGCGGCTGTCGGTGAGCAATACAATATTTTAACCCATGCTAGGAATGTGAAACCAAAGCCAAACCTTTCTAGAACAGCAAATAGATATTGCCATTCGATGCGGTCAAATGCCTTCTCAGCATCTAAAGAAATCACTACTTCTGTCTGTTTTACGGAATGTGGTGTGTATAGTACATTAAATAGGCGGCGCATGTTATAGAATGATTGCCTGCCTGGTATAAAACCAGTTTGATCAGGGTTAACAACCGTTGGGACAACAGTTTCAATACGGGTGGCCAAGATTTTTGTAAGGATTTTGTAGTCGCAATTCAACAAGCTTACAGGACGGTAGGAGCCACACATTAGGGGATCTTTTTCTTTTTTAAGTAACACTGATATGATTGCCTGCATCATAGTTTGGGGCAATTTCTGTTGGTTAAAAATTTCCTGATACATCAGGTTAAGTATTGGTGCCAGGTTGGTAGCAAATTCTTTATACATTTCAATTGTGAAACCATCCGGACCTGGTGCTTTGTTGCTCTGCATGGATTTAATTGCTTGTATCACTTCCTCTGTTGATATCTCTCTGTCTATCTGTGCTCTGTCTTCAAGGGAAATTTTTGGTGTGGTCAGACCGTCTAAAAAAGTTGAAATATGCAACAAGTCGCTGGGCAGTTTTGAACTATAAAGGGTAATATAAAATTGTTTAAACTGGTTATTGATGGTGTCAGGGTCGGCAGTCTTTACCCCAGCTGCTGTGCAAATTTCAGAAATAGTGTTAGCGGCTATGGACTGTCTAACCTGATGGGCTAACAGTTTTCCAGCTTTCTCTCCATGCTCATAAAATGTCTGTTTTGATTTAAAGAATAATTGTTCTGTTTGTTTAATGGAGAGATTGTCGAATTCTGTTTTTAATAATAATTTTTTCTCATAAAGTTCAGGTGTTGGGGAATCGGCATATGAACGGTCCACTTCCGCTATACTATGGGACAGTTCTGTTAGACGTTGTTTATGTTTCTTTCTCTCATGTGCTGTGTATGAGATTATTTGGCCTCTAAGGTAGGCTTTGAGAGCCTCCCAAACAATAGTTAGTGGCATATCCGGAGTATGGTTGAATTCCATAAAGATATCTATCTGCTGGGAGAGAAAAATTTTAAAGGAGTCCCTGGACAGTAATAGAGGATCAAATCGCCAGGTGCGTTGGGGTTTAGGGCAGTCTATGAAACCTATATCTAGATGTACAGGACTATGATCCGAAATAACAATACAATTATATTGGCTCCCCCTAACCATAGGAAGGACCCTACTATCCAGGAGAAAAAAATCAATCCTTGAGTAAGAATGGTGCACTGGGGAAAAAAAGGAGTATTGTTTAGTAGTTGGGTTGTTTCTTCTCCAGGGATCAAAAAGAGAGTAGGATTCCATAAATGAATGGATAACAGCACCTGCCTTCGAAACTTTACTATTAGGTCTTGGGTTTGATCTGTCCAAATATGGATGTAATACACAATTAAAATCTCCCCCCAATATTAATCGGTAATTATTTAAGTCTGGGAGGGCTGCTATGAAACTAGAGAAAAAAAGTGGGTCATCCCAGTTTGGTCCATATACATTTGCCAGTGCCACAAGTGTACCATACAGGTTACCCGTCACTATCACATACCTTCCCCTGGGCTCAGAAATAGTCAGTAGTGGAACGAATGGGATACCCTTCCTGATCAAGATGGCCGTGCCCCGCGTTCTGTTGTCATTTGTGGAACAGTTAATTTTGTCCTATCCAAGCTTTTTTTAGTTTTGTGTGTTCACTTGACCGAAGGTGGGTTTCCTGTAAGAACATGACATCAGCTCTCAAAGATTTTAAATGTCCAAAAACCCTACTACGCTTTACTGGATTGTGAATTCCCTTTATATTCCAGCTCAAAAAACGAAGATAACCTGTATTCTGAGTGTCAAACATTTTTTCTAAAAATGAAAAGAGAAAAGAAAAGAAAAAGTCCCTGCCTACTAGCTACAAAACAAAAACAGAGCCTTGAGAACCCATGCTGATCTACTAATTTCCTAGAGATCGCATCCCCCATTTCTAGTATAACCTGGCAAATAACCATATAGAAACCCTCTAACAAGCCCCAACCAGGGCGAACAGTGGTCTTGTTAAGATTATATTAAATCCAAAAAGTATTTATATAACTAAGAACTATATATCAACACCCATATTAAAAAAAATTTTTAAATTAAAATTAAAAAAACAAAAGAAAAGGAAGAAAAATATATCTACACCCATATAACAGCAGTTATAATACAGTTCCTTTGTAGGTAAGTGACACTGACCTGGGTGTCGCCCTAGCAGTCGTCACCAAAGCACTGTTACGGGTCTCATAATAATTAGCATCCATACATACATATACATGCACACACACGATAATAATAAAACAGAAAAATAGCTTTTTTAAATGGGCAGCAGGTATGAGACATTCTTATTAAATGAAAAATGTAACATTATCTGTGAGTCTCAAATTACAAATGTTAAAGTAAATAGATAAAGTTAAACCATAACGTTACCCTGTTGTCTTGGTGTCTTAGCTAGTTACTTCCGCTAGCTGTTGGCACTTAGCAGCTAATATCAATTAGCCGCCAATACCAGTTAGCCACAAATATATTGGAGTTTATCAACATCTTACTGTACATTGTCCTGAGGCTTTAGATTCTCCCTGATATAACCCATCGCCTTAGATGGGTCTTCGAACCGCTTTTCTTGGCCGGACGATGAAGTGATACGAAGCACCGCCGGGAACAGGATCCCGAACTTGACGCCCTGGCAGCCCCGGAGGAGCCACTGAGCTTCGGAGAAGGCCGCTCTCTTCTTCGCCACTGCCGCGGTGTAATCCGGGAAGATGGTCACTCTCTTGCCGTGCAGGCTCAACGGAGCTGAACGGGCAGCTTTGCGGAAAACCTCCTCCCTCTCTGAGAAATAGGGAAACTTCACCACGATGATCCTGGGGGGTTCTCCTTTGTTGGTGGAGTGCCGCAGGCCGCGGTGAGCCCAGTCTAGGGTCGGGGTGAAGCTGAGGCCTAGTAACTCCTGCAGTAGTTTAGCGATGCTAATAGTAGGCTGCTGGCCTCCGCTGGTCTCGAATCCCTCCTTTATCCCGACAATGCGTGCATTACACCGGCGTTGTCGTCCCTCCAGACCGTCTACCTTCTGGCGTAGCATAGCGACTTCAGGTGTTAGCTGGCCGATGTCCTCCTCCATATTCGTGGTCTTGTCTGAGTATGTGTTCAGGCCGTCCTCCACGTCTCTCAGACGGGTCTCTTGTTTCGCCATGCCGGCCTTTATAGCGTCTATTTTTGCATTCAGATCCTCTGTGAATGAATCGATCCGTGCCAAGATCTTGCTCTCACTGCTCGCGATGGCAGCCATCACCCCAGATAGGTCTGTAGACTCCCCGCCTGGGGCTTTCACAGAGCCCGAGGCTTTAGCGGCCTGGTCACTGCTGGATTTGTTTTTGCCCATCGCGTCTTCCAGATGATCGATATGCAAGTACAGGGTTGTGAGTCCGGTGTGCTAGCGGTTAAGTATCGTGTGTGTTAAACCTAATTTATCTGTGTTTGATCTGAAAAGTTAAAATATTAATGAAAAGTTCGCCCTGATCAGGAGCTCAATCTAAAGACGTCCTCACATGTTACTGCTCACCAGCGCCCCAAGCCACCTTCTTTTAACGATTTTACCACATCCCGTTTTGTTATATAATGATGTTTGTTTTTCCAAATAAAGTAGAAATTTGTTTGATTAAATGATTTAATTGTGTCAGTAATGGCTAATGAAAAAGCTGGGTACATAATTCTAGATAATGTTTCAATTTGAGTAATGAAAATATGTCCGAAGATTGATAAATCAGTTGGTCACCAATACTTGAGTATAGATTCACTGTTTTTAAGTAACAGTGTCAATATGTGTAGTTCTTCTCTAGCTTTACAAGCTGTAGTTAGAAGCGGTGTTGGGCGCAGGTGGTTGTTCTGCTTCGGTATGCGCCATTTACACGACTTGATCAAGTTCTGGTCCGTGCTTGGGTTGAGACATGTGGCGAGATGCTGTCGTTACTGAGCACGATGGATGATACTGTGGTCGCTATGCGCGCGCTAAGAAGGGTGCTTAACTGCATGGGGCTGTACAGGAGGAAGGAGGAGTCTGGCACGCTCCTGAGGGTTAATTTAACTCGGAGAGTGTAGAAATGGACCCGAAAGGATCTATTTGTACACTCTCCGAGTTAAATTAATAGTCAGGATTTTACTGTGTAGCATGATTTGTCACTGATTAGGTGGAGGGGCACGGATGTGTCCATGGATAGAAGCTAGACCATGTCAGCTGCGTTCAAGGGTTACGCCCCTGTAAGGGGGAATAGAAAGAAACCAAACACGGATACGATGTTGCTGTAGTGAAGTCCGATGTTGTAATGCATTTTCCCAAATTTTCACATTTACATGTTCACAAAGCTTGTCAATAAACATTGCATTGTCCTTATAAACAATTTGAAACATAGTACACTGTCGCTTTAAGAAAGTACACAATTAGAAAAATATAGTATTGTCAATTGTCACAATGAAAATACCAATATTGTCTTTATGTTACCTTAAACAACACAGAAAGCACATTGGATATAAATCAGAAAAGTATCTGCATTGGACATTTAACCAGAATAAGCCGAATATCTTGACAGCATCGTAAAGCAGCATTAGAAAGGGAATATCTTTACAGTAGCTTTAAACTGACTTCGAAAAATACTTTGAACTATCACCTTGAACGGATTTAGAAAATTACCTGTTGCACCTTTAAAATAAATAGCATAATATGTGTGCACTAGAAGAACCCCACTACAATGTAGCGGTTCGGTTATCCACCTCTGTAAATCTCCCTCCTCTTCATCCTGCCAGCTAACCGCCTTACCCCTGTCCCTAAACCCCCCCCCCACTCCCAGTCCCTCCCCCCAAATGCTTAGATTCATGTGAAATGGCGAGAAAAGTGGTTTTCAGCCATTTTTAGAAAACGCATATTTTGCATAATTATGCATAATTATTATAATTATTTGAATTTTCTGCTATTTTTCTGGTCCTCTCTGGAACAATACCTACCACCTCCAAAAAAATTAGGATCGTAAGTGCATTTTTGTAAAAATGCATATTTTGCATGATGCTAAAACATTTGAGTCCCAGAAAAAAAAAATGACATAGGAGAAAAAATCACAGATGCTCAGAATCATGTGAAATGCAGAGAAAAGTGGTTTTTAGCCATTTGTAGAAAATGCATATTTTTCATAATTATGCATAATTATTCTAATTATTTTAATTTTCTGCTATTTTTCTGGTCCTCTCTGGAACAATACCTACCACCTCCCAAAAAAATAAGGATCATAAGTGCATTTTTGCAAAAATGCATATTTTGCATAACATTGGTCTACAAAAATATAGTTGGTTTTTTTTTTGTGTATGGACTTTGGAAACTGTTTTTGGCTAATTTTGGGCTGCTGAATCCCAATCTGAGCTCAGATTTGCTCTATCACATCAAGTTTTTGTGCTATCTGTATGCTCGTTATTCAGGATTTTACAAAAGTTGACCATCTAGTCTGGCAATCTTGGTAGGGCTAAAAATGACCCCTATTCATTTCCGAAGTAATTTCATGCTAGCTGAGTGTTTATTTATTTATTGTAGTCATTTTTGCATCTATCGATCTTCTAATGCAACAGTGTTTTTTTAACTTCGAGTGTAAAATTGCTGTTTTCTCAAAAATAATGATTTTTCACAGTTCAAAAACCTGATGTGATAGGCAAAAACTAATGCCAGATTTGGATTCAGCACCCAAACGTTAGCTCGAATCCGTTGAAAAACCCCATGCAAGAAAAATTGTGTTGACCAGTGATGCCAAAACATTTGTAAGTGCCAGAAAAATGTTATCTAGGTGAAAAAATCAAAGATGCTCAGAATCATTTGAAATGGCGAGAAAAGTGGTTTTTATTCATTTTTAGAAAAACGCATATATTTTGCATATTTATGCATAATTATGCATGATTTTAATTATCTGGGATTTTTTCCTTTACTCTCTGAGACAATACCTACCACCTCCAAAAAGAATTAGGATCATAAGTGCTTTAGTTTTTGGTCTCGCTATCTATACTAACACCACACACACACTAACATCACACACATACACATTCCGAAAATATATGAGTGACTAGAAGAGCCCCGCTACAATGTAGCAGTTCGGTTATCCACCCGTCTAAATCTCCGTCCTCTTCATCCTGCCAGCTAACCGCCTTCCCCCTGCCCCTAAACCCCCCCCCCCCACTCCAACCCCTCCCCCAAATGCTCAGAATCATGTGAAATGCCGAGAAAAGTGGTTTACCCCCCTTCAACTCCGTCCCCCGAAGTGTTCAGAGTCATCTGAAATGGCGAGAAAAGAGGTTTTTAGCCATTTTTAGAAAATGCATATTTTGCATAATTATGCATAATTAATATAATTATTTTAATTTTCTGGTCCTCTCTGGAACAATACCTACCACTTCCAAAAAAAGTAGGATCATAAGTGCATTTTTTCAAAAATGCATATTTTGCATAATGCCAGAACATTTCTAAGTCCCGGAAAATGTTTTTTATATAGGTGAAAAAAATCAAAGATGCTCAGAATCATCTGAAATCGCGAGAAAAGTTGTTTTTAGACATTTTTAGAAAAATGCATATTTATGCATAATTATGCGTAATTTTAATTTTCTGGGATTTTTCCCGTACTCTCTGGGACAATACCTACCATCTCCAAAAAGAATTAGGATCATAAATGCTTCAGTTTTCGGTCCCGCTATCTACACTAACTAACACACACACACTAACACCACACACACACACATTCTGAAAATATATGAGTGATTGTTCCTATAGTAGATACTATTGTTATGTATTTAACCGTGAGAACAGTTTAATCTCCATTAAAGTTAAACACAAATAAAAGTAATCTTGCATTCACACATTCAACTGATCTATTTGGTAAAGTGCAACACTTTGGCATGACTATTGTAACCACATCATGTAGAATGAATGCAGAGCAAACACGCTTTGTCATGAGACGCTTCCTCACTAAATGGCGACCGTGACGTTTTTACTGTGCTGCTGCCTATGTAACGCAGCGAGCTAGCATGCTACAGCTAGAATGCTACAGCTAGCACGCTACAGCTAGCACGCTACAGCAGAGCAACATCTCCAGATTAGCCAGATTACCTTCACATGCTACAGTTACTGCAGACAGGAATATTTTACTCCCTGCGTGCTCCTTATAGGATAGAAAACATATACACACCATGAAACATATCACAACTATCGTTCCTACCTGTAAGGGGGGATAGAAAGACACAAAACACGGACACCATGTTGCTACAGTCAAGTGGGATGTTGTAATGGCAGACCGCAGGCAACACTTTATTCCCCTACAGGTCTGAACAAGGCATTAGCAATGGACAACAGATCAGCAGATTCCAGGCTGATGACTAAACTTGGCGAAACAAGGAAACACTGGGAAACGTAACTTCAAGTGGATTTTCCCCAAATAAAATATGGAATGTAAATTATAATTAGACTGTGCATTTTAAACACAGCAACTTTAACTTCTCTTTTTATAGTCAGTGCACATCTTGTGGAGGTTTTTTCAACGTGTATTTTTCCCATTTAGTGCATTCAGAATTACAGCATTTTCATAACCATTACACAAGCTGGGTATGTTGTGACTCAAAATATAGTGAGGCATTTGTTAAAGTTTCTAGACCTCCGCAGTGTTGAGCATTTGTATAAATGGAGCGATTGATGGCTTTTCAAGACTCACGGTATGTCTTCATGCGTATTCAGCAAACAGCAATCCCAAGACCATCGTTGTTTATTTCATAGCAGAAGTTGAGAAAAGGATGGGGACAGCTGTCAGAATTCGCGCAGATTTGGGGACAGAAAATGTCACAATGGTAGAGATGCAGAAATTCTTATGATGGAGTACGGATCGCCACGTCAGTAATTGTTATATTGCTCGGTCCAGTAATCACTATCAGTGGATGGAAAGCTGGTGGACTTTTTGAGAACGCATCATGCCCAATACTGGATGAATTGTCTCCAGGAAGTGAAAGACAATTACTGTTTCTCTCGAGACTTCTTGGACAAGTAGCTTGTATTGTTTACTTGTGTGGACATGTTTGAGGTGTGTTAGTAGGTCTATGTTCCTATATGTTATTCTGTCCCTATGCGTGTGTGCGCGTGCGTGTGTGATTTTAATAGGTATTTATAGATATTTGTATTTGTGATGTAAACAATTTGGTTGTTGGGCAAAGAAAAAGTTCCTTTCCTCAGCATCCACTCACCCCCTTTGTCCATAAGAGCATATGTCTGCATGTATTATAGTGACTTTAAAAAAAGGAAGTGTTACATTAATGTTTGTTCTCACTGATATTTGAGTTTGTACAGGAAGAGCTGATGCAAGTTCCAAATTTGTGGAATATCCACATTATCTGCAAGAGCAGAAATGCCGTAGCTCCAAGTGCATGTCCAATTCTCATGTGCAGCATTCCTCATATATTTGGAGGACAGATTCACCTGAAGGAGGTCTCCCAGGAAGCAGTGGAGGCTTGTAAACAAGAATGCCAACAGAGAGGACCTTCTCCTTGTGATGAAACTGTATTTAGCTTGTGTTGCCTTATAATGGCAGAAAACTCCTTACTCTCAGCCACCACAACAGATGAAGCCATAGAAATGTATCTATTCCTGAGAGCATACATAGTGAAAGAGTTAGAAATTACTGCAAGAGCTGTGAAGCATTAAGGCAAGGCTACATTATGTCAACTGATGCCTTGGTTAGTTAACATTATTTGAATTTGTGAGGAAAATATCCAAAAATAGTCATAAACATCAATTCTTATTTTTTTTGGGTCTTCATTTTCTGATCTGTGCAGAGAAAAAGGAATGTGTAAATGGAGTTAAAAAAATATTTTGCCAGAAAATAAATTTTGTCATTGCTGATACCAAAGATATTTGTCATGTCTTGTTTGCAATGTGGATTGTTTTTAAATGTTACTGTTGGGATTACATGACAATGTTGAGTGAAACTATTAACTGTCACATGTACTGGATGATTTTTGTGAACTGCTTAAATCTAACAAAAATTAGTAAAATTAACAAAAAGGAATTTTTCTGCAAGACCAGAAATGATAGTAAATATTCAGTTTGAAAGGTGCAAGCAGTTACCCATTGTAATAACATGCAGAGTAGCCATGATAATATCACAAAGTGATGTCTCCCTAAAAACAGAGTTCAAAATACCAATCATAACACACACTCACCCTTGCCACCCACACAGGTCTTGTACTCATTGCTCTCTGTGGAACTCCTCGACAGGTAACAGCTTTAAAAGGAGCAGACCTGTTTTTAATGCACTTGGCAGATAATAAAAACGCTGTGTATTTATATAGTTTGTATAGTGGCTATAGCTCTCAAGCACAGACAGGTGTGTCAATGTACTTGGTAAATAGTCCTCTTAACAGGTAAAACTTTTAAATTTGCAACATCAACCATTTTCTGGTATGGCTTGGTACTGGAAGGATGAACTTATCCCTGACCTAATCTATGCTGAAGTTATAGGAGCTTTCAGTGACCAGTATACTCTCCATGGTGGCCCACAGGTATGTGCTACTGGTTGTTGTGCCAGTGTGTCTACTGGTGTGAACAGGACCTTTCTTATTTGTGTACCTTGCTGAATCCACCTCAACTCCACTCTTCTTGTCTTTTTTTTAGCCCATTTGTGGATTTTTGCATAACTTCTTTCCTCCTTTGGAGCAGAAGTCTCCTCATCTTCTCATAAGTGTGCTCATGAAGTCCATGATTGTGGAATCAATCTGTCAAGATTGTTTAAACTTGTAAGCTACGGGATCCCGGCCTAGTTTAAATAGAATACTGGATTGTGATTCCAGAGATAGGGGCTAAACTGCTTTGGCCTAGTGAGAGAGGGATGTAGCAACAACAACTGCTAAGTCTTACTTTTTAGGCTAAAATCTTAGAAATGGCTGTTAAAGGATAACAGCTATCCATTGGTCTTAGGAGCCACAAACCCAAGTAGGAGCTCATGTAAGCAAGTGACTTCAACGATCTTAAATACAAGTTTCTTGAAATATGTTCTCATATTTGTTGTGGCAATAGTTATCCAGGTAACTGCCAACAATACATTGCAGCTTCTCATTGCTTGAGAGGGAGTTGGGATCATGTCTTTCTTAGTTAATGGCTGATGATATGGCTGAGTGCAAGCCAACATTGCTGCCCTTTAGGTAGTCCATAACTGGATTGGGGATATTGGCATAATCGTAGCTATAGCGTGGATTTTAAGTCACCTGAACTCCTAGGAGCTACATCAAGTCTTTTAACCCTTCCTTGCAGGCTTCTTCTCCAAAGATGCCATTGTCGAGGTCCTGAATACTTCTCACATCAATGCCTGAGTCCTCACAATCCCCTTAATTGTCACCTCAGTCATGTTGGCCTATAGCCTTGGAGTCATATTGATTGGATCTATAGGGTTTCCCTAATTCATAGCCTATAGATCCATCAATCACAATAACCTCCAAGTAGTCAATATTATTAAGCAGCTAGCCTGATGCAGCATTTCAGCAGGTGTGGTTATTACCCTAAATATATATGTGCTCAACACTCCCACTGTGACCATATGTAGCCCTGTAAAGTTAGAATTCTTGGCCTGCTAGTAGCCGTAGAACTTGTTAATAGTTATTAGGCTATTAGGTAGCCATCATCCACCTGCTAATACCTGAGTCTTAGGTAATATTTGGGCAGAAGATAGCAGGTTAGGCCATAGATCAGATATGACAAGAGAAAGTAGGCTTTAAGTCTGCCATGTTACTTCAGATCCCACTTATCTTCAGCACAAGTAATATCCAATGGGACCTCTGTAAAACACACTTAACACTGCTTACACTCAGCGTCACCATGTCAGTCCTTCTGTCAAGCTAACTGCAGCCTGGTTTCCTCCTTGGGCTGTGTTTTATCTGTCAGATTTTAACAGGTGTATTTCTACCCATACAGTACACCTGAGAGACCTTCACAGCATTCTTCTTGGTGGTTGATATCTGTGGAGATGTGAGCCATAGGCGACTTATATGTATCGTCCATGTGAATATCTACCTAGTACATATTGTCCAAGGTCTCTATTATGGGTGATACTTCTACATGAGACCTGAAGCATTGGAGTTGTTGTCGTAGTTGTAGTTATAGCTATCACGTTCATAGGATGTGTTGTTCTTTGAGGTGAAATGTGTTTTTTAGGGGCCACAGTCATTACCAATCTACTCTCAGGTATTGCCTATGGAAGAGGAATGCTAGTTCAATGGATCTGAGATGGATTCTGGGTAGATAATGCTGTTCTCAACCGATTCTTCATCTTTCAGTTCCTGCTCCATTTGATTATTGCTGCTGTCCCTCTCGTTAATCTGTTGTTTCTGCACAAATTGGATATAATAACCTAACAGGGTTGAAGTCAGATAAGGTATTTTTCACTCTTATTTGTCCTACAAGGACCTACTATGATTCCTTGCCCTCCTCAGTGCCTTCATAGCTTTAGCTCTATTCTCCCTGAAGCTGTATGTATTTATGCTTTTATTCCTGCCAATCCAGTAGTCAGTTTTCTTTGAGTGAAGTGTGAGTGATACTTCGTATTAGTTTACACCATCCTATGAAGTATTCCCAACAAAGTAGGTGTTCAGTTCTTCTATTGTTGATCCTTGTGCTGAACGTCGTGCTGATCCTAAATACCACTAAACAATGAGGGCTGATATTGTATCTGCTCAGTTAGATGTTATTCTGAAGTCTTGTGACATATACTCATCTTGAGTTAAGTCGGAGTCATATGCATTTTTGATAATCGGACAGCTAGCTTCAATATGGTAGGTTTAGTACTCTATTGTTCATATTAACCCCAGCTGCGGGTTGACTTGAGAATGTCATGTCATTTTTAGTCGCTTTTCCGGGGTTGGGTCACGGTCGCAGCAAGGTAAGTAGGGAAC
The DNA here is from genome assembly GCF_029633865.1 of Lampris incognitus. NCBI lineage: Eukaryota > Metazoa > Chordata > Actinopteri > Lampriformes > Lampridae > Lampris > Lampris incognitus. The sequence goes on along the minus strand of NW_026611579.1, from coordinate 95,097 downwards.
TGTAGACATCTGTCTGCCTAGCAATGCCCTCCAGCTCATCGTGGGGGATTCTACTCCGTCTTGCTTACAGGTATATATTTATTGCAGGACAACAGCA
>NW_026611579.1:87500-90000 GCF_029633865.1 Lampris incognitus | reverse complement strand
ACGCCATTTCCTGTTAGAGGCCCAAAACGTATGCACGTGTTCATTTTTGTCTGCCCCTGTAATTTATTTTATCCATTCCTAATGTGGGTCCCAATTTCTGCGTATGCTACAGTGGGAGCAGATCTAAAGTTTCCAGAAATCTGTCCTGTTTATACGCGACTGCTATGTTTTATGTGTTTTTGTAAAAAAAAAAAAAAAAAAAAACCTGTATTGACGTCCCCTGAAGCTTCCAGAAACCTGCTCTGTTTATATGCGACAGAATACAGATCCCATGAAGGAGACAAATTGTCCTGTCTTTCCTACACAACGCAATGAAAAAGTAGACCGGTCACACGAGGACTTTGAGAAAATGTCTTCCGGGAAGCCCCGCGAGGTAAACACGGAGCTGTTCCACCCCTCCCCATACAGATGTTGGAGGAGGGGGGGGGGGGGCCGCAAGCCTCGCGAGGGGAGCCGTGGAAGAGCAACTGGGATAGACGGTCCGGCTGAGCACCGCCGAGCACGCTGTCGAGCTGTGCAACGGAGAGGACGACTACGCGGTAGAGCCCCTCCCACTCCGCACTCTGCTCGCCACTAAGAACATTAAATAAAGGACATCGATCCGCCAGACCGGAGGAACCGACCGCCCGAACGCCGGCAAAGCCGGCCGGCGGACACCCTCCGAAGGCGTGTTAAGTTGGCCCATCGATCAGGACACAAACACGCAACAAATCCAGTCCGGGGTGTGGTGTAAGCAGCCCTACTGTAACCAGCCCTGCCAGAGAAATCCCCTAACCCTAACCCTAAACGTACGGCAGACGCGTCCCCTGGCTCTCACATTGACAACTGAGAGGCTTCTGAAAACCTGGCCACGCCCATCAGTAAAAACCACTACAGCAAGTGACGACATATGTACCTTCAAAGTGCTGTACTACAGGGTGCTGTTCAAAAGGTATCTATCCCGTTTACTCTCTATGCTTCATATATCATCATATTATTGAAAAGTGCAAGCCTTTAGGGACAACAGCAACTCAAGTCGCCAACGCTCTGTTGACTCAATAACTGCAGAGATCCAAACTTCTCCTGGCATTAACATCGGCACAAAAACTGTGCGCCGGGAGCTTCGTGGAATATGGGTTTCTATGGATTCAGAATGACATGTCAGAAAAGCTCCTGTAGGTGTAATGGTCAGTTATCTCAATACTTTTGGACATATATTGTGCGTGTGCGTGTGTCTGTGATACCTAACATAAACACACCTGTATTACTAGAATTGATAGTTCACGCCACAAAAGTGAGGGGCAAACATAGAAAAGCGTGCAACCCAGCCACTGAGGATGCACAAGCCAATGCATTCTTAGTGCAGGTCCCAAGCCAGGACAAATGGGGAGGGTTACGTCAGGAAGGGCATCCGGCGTCAAATCTTTGCCAAATCAAATATGCGGATCATAAATAAGATTTCCATACCGGATCGGTCGAGGCCCGGGTTACCGACGACCGCCATCGGTACTGTTAACCAGCGGAGTGCCGGTGGAAACTAGGCTACTGTTGGGCGAAGGAAAAGGAGAGGGGGAAGGCATGTCCAGAGGCAGCTAGAGAGGAGGAAGGGTAGGCGTGTGGAGGTGACAGTCAGTCGGAACTTTGAATGTTGGCACTATGGCTAGTAAAGGGAGAGAGCTGGCTGACGTGATGGAAAGAAGAAAGGTGACAAGAGACAAGGTGGAAGGGGAGTAAGGCCAGGAGTATCGCAGGTGGGTTCAAACTCTTCTACCATGGTGCGAATGGGAGGAGAAATGGGGTAGGGGTCATTCTGAAGGAAGAGTATGTCAAGAGCGTGCTGGAGGTGAACACAGTGTCAGACAGAGTGAGGATTATGAAGCTGGAAATCGAAGGTGTATTGCTGACGGTTATCAGCGCATATGCCCCGCAAGTCGGGTGTAAGATGGACGAAAAAGAAGAATTCTGGAGTTGAGTTGGACGACGTGGTGGAAAGGGTACCCAAGGAGGAGGGAGTGGTGATTGGAGCGGACTTCGATGGACACGTTGCTGAAGGGAACAGAGGTGATGAGGAGTTGATGGTAAGGTATGGAATCGACGAGAGAAATGTGGAAGGACAGATGGTGTTCGATTTTGCGAAAAGGATGGAAATGGCTGAGGTGAATACATATTTCAAGAAGAGGGAGGAGCACAGGGTGACGACGTATACGAGTGGAGGAAAGTGCACACAGGTGGACTATATCTTGTGTAGAAGGCGCGATGTAAAAGGGATTGCATACTGCAAGGTGGTGACAGGGGAGAACGTAGCTAGGCAGCATCGGATGGTGGTCTGTAAGATGACTTTGGAGACCAACATGAGGAAGCGAGTGAAGACACAGCCGAAGATCAAATGGTGGAAGTTGAAGAAGGAAGACTGTTGTGTGGAGTTCAGGCAGGAGTTAACACAGGCACTGAGTGGTAGTGAAGAGTTGCCAGATGGCTGGGCAAGCGCTGCAGAAATAGTGAGGAAGACAGCTAGGAATGT
>NW_026611579.1:62500-65000 GCF_029633865.1 Lampris incognitus | reverse complement strand
TTATATGCGACAGAATACAGATCCCATGAAGGAGACAAATTGTCCTGTCTTTCCTACACAACGCAATGAAAAAGTAGACCGGTCACACGAGGACTTTGAGAAAATGTCTTCCGGGAAGCCCCGCGAGGTAAACACGGAGCTGTTCCACCCCTCCCCATACAGATGTTGGAGGAGGGGGGGGGGGGGGCCGCAAGCCTCGCGAGGGGAGCCGTGGAAGAGCAACTGGGATAGACGGTCCGGCTGAGCACCGCCGAGCACGCTGTCGAGCTGTGCAACGGAGAGGACGACTACGCGGTAGAGCCCCTCCCACTCCGCACTCTGCTCGCCACTAAGAACATTAAATAAAGGACATCGATCCGCCAGACCGGAGGAACCGACCGCCCGAACGCCGGCAAAGCCGGCCGGCGGACACCCTCCGAAGGCGTGTTAAGTTGGCCCATCGATCAGGACACAAACACGCAACAAATCCAGTCCGGGGTGTGGTGTAAGCAGCCCTACTGTAACCAGCCCTGCCAGAGAAATCCCCTAACCCTAACCCTAAACGTACGGCAGACGCGTCCCCTGGCTCTCACATTGACAACTGAGAGGCTTCTGAAAACCTGGCCACGCCCATCAGTAAAAACCACTACAGCAAGTGACGACATATGTACCTTCAAAGTGCTGTACTACAGGGTGCTGTTCAAAAGGTATCTATCCCGTTTACTCTCTATGCTTCATATATCATCATATTATTGAAAAGTGCAAGCCTTTAGGGACAACAGCAACTCAAGTCGCCAACGCTCTGTTGACTCAATAACTGCAGAGATCCAAACTTCTCCTGGCATTAACATCGGCACAAAAACTGTGCGCCGGGAGCTTCGTGGAATATGGGTTTCTATGGATTCAGAATGACATGTCAGAAAAGCTCCTGTAGGTGTAATGGTCAGTTATCTCAATACTTTTGGACATATATTGTGCGTGTGCGTGTGTCTGTGATACCTAACATAAACACACCTGTATTACTAGAATTGATAGTTCACGCCACAAAAGTGAGGGGCAAACATAGAAAAGCGTGCAACCCAGCCACTGAGGATGCACAAGCCAATGCATTCTTAGTGCAGGTCCCAAGCCAGGACAAATGGGGAGGGTTACGTCAGGAAGGGCATCCGGCGTCAAATCTTTGCCAAATCAAATATGCGGATCATAAATAAGATTTCCATACCGGATCGGTCGAGGCCCGGGTTACCGACGACCGCCATCGGTACTGTTAACCAGCGGAGTGCCGGTGGAAACTAGGCTACTGTTGGGCGAAGGAAAAGGAGAGGGGGAAGGCATGTCCAGAGGCAGCTAGAGAGGAGGAAGGGTAGGCGTGTGGAGGTGACAGTCAGTCGGAACTTTGAATGTTGGCACTATGGCTAGTAAAGGGAGAGAGCTGGCTGACGTGATGGAAAGAAGAAAGGTGACAAGAGACAAGGTGGAAGGGGAGTAAGGCCAGGAGTATCGCAGGTGGGTTCAAACTCTTCTACCATGGTGCGAATGGGAGGAGAAATGGGGTAGGGGTCATTCTGAAGGAAGAGTATGTCAAGAGCGTGCTGGAGGTGAACACAGTGTCAGACAGAGTGAGGATTATGAAGCTGGAAATCGAAGGTGTATTGCTGACGGTTATCAGCGCATATGCCCCGCAAGTCGGGTGTAAGATGGACGAAAAAGAAGAATTCTGGAGTTGAGTTGGACGACGTGGTGGAAAGGGTACCCAAGGAGGAGGGAGTGGTGATTGGAGCGGACTTCGATGGACACGTTGCTGAAGGGAACAGAGGTGATGAGGAGTTGATGGTAAGGTATGGAATCGACGAGAGAAATGTGGAAGGACAGATGGTGTTCGATTTTGCGAAAAGGATGGAAATGGCTGAGGTGAATACATATTTCAAGAAGAGGGAGGAGCACAGGGTGACGACGTATACGAGTGGAGGAAAGTGCACACAGGTGGACTATATCTTGTGTAGAAGGCGCGATGTAAAAGGGATTGCATACTGCAAGGTGGTGACAGGGGAGAACGTAGCTAGGCAGCATCGGATGGTGGTCTGTAAGATGACTTTGGAGACCAACATGAGGAAGCGAGTGAAGACACAGCCGAAGATCAAATGGTGGAAGTTGAAGAAGGAAGACTGTTGTGTGGAGTTCAGGCAGGAGTTAACACAGGCACTGAGTGGTAGTGAAGAGTTGCCAGATGGCTGGGCAAGCGCTGCAGAAATAGTGAGGAAGACAGCTAGGAATGTACTTGGTGTGTCATCGGGACAGAGGAAGGAAGACAAGGAGACTTGGCGGTGGTGGTGGTGGTGGTGGTGGAAGGAGGAAGTAGAGCAAAGTATACAGAGGAAAAGGTTGGCAAAGAAGAACTGGGATAGTCAGAGAGATGAAGAAAGTACACAGGAGTACAAGGAGATGCAGCGTAAAGCAAAGAGAGAGGTGGCAAAGGTAAAGGAAAAGGCGTACGGTGAGCTGTATGACAGGTTAGACACTA
>NW_026611579.1:50000-52500 GCF_029633865.1 Lampris incognitus | reverse complement strand
ATGTCTTCCGGGAAGCCCCGCGAGGTAAACACGGAGCTGTTCCACCCCTCCCCATACAGATGTTGGAGGAGGGGGGGGGGGGGGGCCGCAAGCCTCGCGAGGGGAGCCGTGGAAGAGCAACTGGGATAGACGGTCCGGCTGAGCACCGCCGAGCACGCTGTCGAGCTGTGCAACGGAGAGGACGACTACGCGGTAGAGCCCCTCCCACTCCGCACTCTGCTCGCCACTAAGAACATTAAATAAAGGACATCGATCCGCCAGACCGGAGGAACCGACCGCCCGAACGCCGGCAAAGCCGGCCGGCGGACACCCTCCGAAGGCGTGTTAAGTTGGCCCATCGATCAGGACACAAACACGCAACAAATCCAGTCCGGGGTGTGGTGTAAGCAGCCCTACTGTAACCAGCCCTGCCAGAGAAATCCCCTAACCCTAACCCTAAACGTACGGCAGACGCGTCCCCTGGCTCTCACATTGACAACTGAGAGGCTTCTGAAAACCTGGCCACGCCCATCAGTAAAAACCACTACAGCAAGTGACGACATATGTACCTTCAAAGTGCTGTACTACAGGGTGCTGTTCAAAAGGTATCTATCCCGTTTACTCTCTATGCTTCATATATCATCATATTATTGAAAAGTGCAAGCCTTTAGGGACAACAGCAACTCAAGTCGCCAACGCTCTGTTGACTCAATAACTGCAGAGATCCAAACTTCTCCTGGCATTAACATCGGCACAAAAACTGTGCGCCGGGAGCTTCGTGGAATATGGGTTTCTATGGATTCAGAATGACATGTCAGAAAAGCTCCTGTAGGTGTAATGGTCAGTTATCTCAATACTTTTGGACATATATTGTGCGTGTGCGTGTGTCTGTGATACCTAACATAAACACACCTGTATTACTAGAATTGATAGTTCACGCCACAAAAGTGAGGGGCAAACATAGAAAAGCGTGCAACCCAGCCACTGAGGATGCACAAGCCAATGCATTCTTAGTGCAGGTCCCAAGCCAGGACAAATGGGGAGGGTTACGTCAGGAAGGGCATCCGGCGTCAAATCTTTGCCAAATCAAATATGCGGATCATAAATAAGATTTCCATACCGGATCGGTCGAGGCCCGGGTTACCGACGACCGCCATCGGTACTGTTAACCAGCGGAGTGCCGGTGGAAACTAGGCTACTGTTGGGCGAAGGAAAAGGAGAGGGGGAAGGCATGTCCAGAGGCAGCTAGAGAGGAGGAAGGGTAGGCGTGTGGAGGTGACAGTCAGTCGGAACTTTGAATGTTGGCACTATGGCTAGTAAAGGGAGAGAGCTGGCTGACGTGATGGAAAGAAGAAAGGTGACAAGAGACAAGGTGGAAGGGGAGTAAGGCCAGGAGTATCGCAGGTGGGTTCAAACTCTTCTACCATGGTGCGAATGGGAGGAGAAATGGGGTAGGGGTCATTCTGAAGGAAGAGTATGTCAAGAGCGTGCTGGAGGTGAACACAGTGTCAGACAGAGTGAGGATTATGAAGCTGGAAATCGAAGGTGTATTGCTGACGGTTATCAGCGCATATGCCCCGCAAGTCGGGTGTAAGATGGACGAAAAAGAAGAATTCTGGAGTTGAGTTGGACGACGTGGTGGAAAGGGTACCCAAGGAGGAGGGAGTGGTGATTGGAGCGGACTTCGATGGACACGTTGCTGAAGGGAACAGAGGTGATGAGGAGTTGATGGTAAGGTATGGAATCGACGAGAGAAATGTGGAAGGACAGATGGTGTTCGATTTTGCGAAAAGGATGGAAATGGCTGAGGTGAATACATATTTCAAGAAGAGGGAGGAGCACAGGGTGACGACGTATACGAGTGGAGGAAAGTGCACACAGGTGGACTATATCTTGTGTAGAAGGCGCGATGTAAAAGGGATTGCATACTGCAAGGTGGTGACAGGGGAGAACGTAGCTAGGCAGCATCGGATGGTGGTCTGTAAGATGACTTTGGAGACCAACATGAGGAAGCGAGTGAAGACACAGCCGAAGATCAAATGGTGGAAGTTGAAGAAGGAAGACTGTTGTGTGGAGTTCAGGCAGGAGTTAACACAGGCACTGAGTGGTAGTGAAGAGTTGCCAGATGGCTGGGCAAGCGCTGCAGAAATAGTGAGGAAGACAGCTAGGAATGTACTTGGTGTGTCATCGGGACAGAGGAAGGAAGACAAGGAGACTTGGCGGTGGTGGTGGTGGTGGTGGTGGAAGGAGGAAGTAGAGCAAAGTATACAGAGGAAAAGGTTGGCAAAGAAGAACTGGGATAGTCAGAGAGATGAAGAAAGTACACAGGAGTACAAGGAGATGCAGCGTAAAGCAAAGAGAGAGGTGGCAAAGGTAAAGGAAAAGGCGTACGGTGAGCTGTATGACAGGTTAGACACTAAGGAAGGAGAAAAAGACTTGTACAGATTGGCTAGACAGAGAGACCGAGCTGCCGAGGATGTGCGACAAGTTAGGGCGATCAAAGATACAGATGGAAATGTGC
>NW_026611579.1:37500-40000 GCF_029633865.1 Lampris incognitus | reverse complement strand
CTGGGATAGACGGTCCGGCTGAGCACCGCCGAGCACGCTGTCGAGCTGTGCAACGGAGAGGACGACTACGCGGTAGAGCCCCTCCCACTCCGCACTCTGCTCGCCACTAAGAACATTAAATAAAGGACATCGATCCGCCAGACCGGAGGAACCGACCGCCCGAACGCCGGCAAAGCCGGCCGGCGGACACCCTCCGAAGGCGTGTTAAGTTGGCCCATCGATCAGGACACAAACACGCAACAAATCCAGTCCGGGGTGTGGTGTAAGCAGCCCTACTGTAACCAGCCCTGCCAGAGAAATCCCCTAACCCTAACCCTAAACGTACGGCAGACGCGTCCCCTGGCTCTCACATTGACAACTGAGAGGCTTCTGAAAACCTGGCCACGCCCATCAGTAAAAACCACTACAGCAAGTGACGACATATGTACCTTCAAAGTGCTGTACTACAGGGTGCTGTTCAAAAGGTATCTATCCCGTTTACTCTCTATGCTTCATATATCATCATATTATTGAAAAGTGCAAGCCTTTAGGGACAACAGCAACTCAAGTCGCCAACGCTCTGTTGACTCAATAACTGCAGAGATCCAAACTTCTCCTGGCATTAACATCGGCACAAAAACTGTGCGCCGGGAGCTTCGTGGAATATGGGTTTCTATGGATTCAGAATGACATGTCAGAAAAGCTCCTGTAGGTGTAATGGTCAGTTATCTCAATACTTTTGGACATATATTGTGCGTGTGCGTGTGTCTGTGATACCTAACATAAACACACCTGTATTACTAGAATTGATAGTTCACGCCACAAAAGTGAGGGGCAAACATAGAAAAGCGTGCAACCCAGCCACTGAGGATGCACAAGCCAATGCATTCTTAGTGCAGGTCCCAAGCCAGGACAAATGGGGAGGGTTACGTCAGGAAGGGCATCCGGCGTCAAATCTTTGCCAAATCAAATATGCGGATCATAAATAAGATTTCCATACCGGATCGGTCGAGGCCCGGGTTACCGACGACCGCCATCGGTACTGTTAACCAGCGGAGTGCCGGTGGAAACTAGGCTACTGTTGGGCGAAGGAAAAGGAGAGGGGGAAGGCATGTCCAGAGGCAGCTAGAGAGGAGGAAGGGTAGGCGTGTGGAGGTGACAGTCAGTCGGAACTTTGAATGTTGGCACTATGGCTAGTAAAGGGAGAGAGCTGGCTGACGTGATGGAAAGAAGAAAGGTGACAAGAGACAAGGTGGAAGGGGAGTAAGGCCAGGAGTATCGCAGGTGGGTTCAAACTCTTCTACCATGGTGCGAATGGGAGGAGAAATGGGGTAGGGGTCATTCTGAAGGAAGAGTATGTCAAGAGCGTGCTGGAGGTGAACACAGTGTCAGACAGAGTGAGGATTATGAAGCTGGAAATCGAAGGTGTATTGCTGACGGTTATCAGCGCATATGCCCCGCAAGTCGGGTGTAAGATGGACGAAAAAGAAGAATTCTGGAGTTGAGTTGGACGACGTGGTGGAAAGGGTACCCAAGGAGGAGGGAGTGGTGATTGGAGCGGACTTCGATGGACACGTTGCTGAAGGGAACAGAGGTGATGAGGAGTTGATGGTAAGGTATGGAATCGACGAGAGAAATGTGGAAGGACAGATGGTGTTCGATTTTGCGAAAAGGATGGAAATGGCTGAGGTGAATACATATTTCAAGAAGAGGGAGGAGCACAGGGTGACGACGTATACGAGTGGAGGAAAGTGCACACAGGTGGACTATATCTTGTGTAGAAGGCGCGATGTAAAAGGGATTGCATACTGCAAGGTGGTGACAGGGGAGAACGTAGCTAGGCAGCATCGGATGGTGGTCTGTAAGATGACTTTGGAGACCAACATGAGGAAGCGAGTGAAGACACAGCCGAAGATCAAATGGTGGAAGTTGAAGAAGGAAGACTGTTGTGTGGAGTTCAGGCAGGAGTTAACACAGGCACTGAGTGGTAGTGAAGAGTTGCCAGATGGCTGGGCAAGCGCTGCAGAAATAGTGAGGAAGACAGCTAGGAATGTACTTGGTGTGTCATCGGGACAGAGGAAGGAAGACAAGGAGACTTGGCGGTGGTGGTGGTGGTGGTGGTGGAAGGAGGAAGTAGAGCAAAGTATACAGAGGAAAAGGTTGGCAAAGAAGAACTGGGATAGTCAGAGAGATGAAGAAAGTACACAGGAGTACAAGGAGATGCAGCGTAAAGCAAAGAGAGAGGTGGCAAAGGTAAAGGAAAAGGCGTACGGTGAGCTGTATGACAGGTTAGACACTAAGGAAGGAGAAAAAGACTTGTACAGATTGGCTAGACAGAGAGACCGAGCTGCCGAGGATGTGCGACAAGTTAGGGCGATCAAAGATACAGATGGAAATGTGCTGCCAAGCGAGGAGAGTGTGCTACGAAGTGGAAGGACTACTTTGACGGGCTGATAAATGAAGAAAATGAGAGAGACAGAGAGAGAGAGAGAGAGAGAGAGAGAGAGAGAGAGAGAGAGAG
>NW_026611579.1:25000-27500 GCF_029633865.1 Lampris incognitus | reverse complement strand
AAAGGACATCGATCCGCCAGACCGGAGGAACCGACCGCCCGAACGCCGGCAAAGCCGGCCGGCGGACACCCTCCGAAGGCGTGTTAAGTTGGCCCATCGATCAGGACACAAACACGCAACAAATCCAGTCCGGGGTGTGGTGTAAGCAGCCCTACTGTAACCAGCCCTGCCAGAGAAATCCCCTAACCCTAACCCTAAACGTACGGCAGACGCGTCCCCTGGCTCTCACATTGACAACTGAGAGGCTTCTGAAAACCTGGCCACGCCCATCAGTAAAAACCACTACAGCAAGTGACGACATATGTACCTTCAAAGTGCTGTACTACAGGGTGCTGTTCAAAAGGTATCTATCCCGTTTACTCTCTATGCTTCATATATCATCATATTATTGAAAAGTGCAAGCCTTTAGGGACAACAGCAACTCAAGTCGCCAACGCTCTGTTGACTCAATAACTGCAGAGATCCAAACTTCTCCTGGCATTAACATCGGCACAAAAACTGTGCGCCGGGAGCTTCGTGGAATATGGGTTTCTATGGATTCAGAATGACATGTCAGAAAAGCTCCTGTAGGTGTAATGGTCAGTTATCTCAATACTTTTGGACATATATTGTGCGTGTGCGTGTGTCTGTGATACCTAACATAAACACACCTGTATTACTAGAATTGATAGTTCACGCCACAAAAGTGAGGGGCAAACATAGAAAAGCGTGCAACCCAGCCACTGAGGATGCACAAGCCAATGCATTCTTAGTGCAGGTCCCAAGCCAGGACAAATGGGGAGGGTTACGTCAGGAAGGGCATCCGGCGTCAAATCTTTGCCAAATCAAATATGCGGATCATAAATAAGATTTCCATACCGGATCGGTCGAGGCCCGGGTTACCGACGACCGCCATCGGTACTGTTAACCAGCGGAGTGCCGGTGGAAACTAGGCTACTGTTGGGCGAAGGAAAAGGAGAGGGGGAAGGCATGTCCAGAGGCAGCTAGAGAGGAGGAAGGGTAGGCGTGTGGAGGTGACAGTCAGTCGGAACTTTGAATGTTGGCACTATGGCTAGTAAAGGGAGAGAGCTGGCTGACGTGATGGAAAGAAGAAAGGTGACAAGAGACAAGGTGGAAGGGGAGTAAGGCCAGGAGTATCGCAGGTGGGTTCAAACTCTTCTACCATGGTGCGAATGGGAGGAGAAATGGGGTAGGGGTCATTCTGAAGGAAGAGTATGTCAAGAGCGTGCTGGAGGTGAACACAGTGTCAGACAGAGTGAGGATTATGAAGCTGGAAATCGAAGGTGTATTGCTGACGGTTATCAGCGCATATGCCCCGCAAGTCGGGTGTAAGATGGACGAAAAAGAAGAATTCTGGAGTTGAGTTGGACGACGTGGTGGAAAGGGTACCCAAGGAGGAGGGAGTGGTGATTGGAGCGGACTTCGATGGACACGTTGCTGAAGGGAACAGAGGTGATGAGGAGTTGATGGTAAGGTATGGAATCGACGAGAGAAATGTGGAAGGACAGATGGTGTTCGATTTTGCGAAAAGGATGGAAATGGCTGAGGTGAATACATATTTCAAGAAGAGGGAGGAGCACAGGGTGACGACGTATACGAGTGGAGGAAAGTGCACACAGGTGGACTATATCTTGTGTAGAAGGCGCGATGTAAAAGGGATTGCATACTGCAAGGTGGTGACAGGGGAGAACGTAGCTAGGCAGCATCGGATGGTGGTCTGTAAGATGACTTTGGAGACCAACATGAGGAAGCGAGTGAAGACACAGCCGAAGATCAAATGGTGGAAGTTGAAGAAGGAAGACTGTTGTGTGGAGTTCAGGCAGGAGTTAACACAGGCACTGAGTGGTAGTGAAGAGTTGCCAGATGGCTGGGCAAGCGCTGCAGAAATAGTGAGGAAGACAGCTAGGAATGTACTTGGTGTGTCATCGGGACAGAGGAAGGAAGACAAGGAGACTTGGCGGTGGTGGTGGTGGTGGTGGTGGAAGGAGGAAGTAGAGCAAAGTATACAGAGGAAAAGGTTGGCAAAGAAGAACTGGGATAGTCAGAGAGATGAAGAAAGTACACAGGAGTACAAGGAGATGCAGCGTAAAGCAAAGAGAGAGGTGGCAAAGGTAAAGGAAAAGGCGTACGGTGAGCTGTATGACAGGTTAGACACTAAGGAAGGAGAAAAAGACTTGTACAGATTGGCTAGACAGAGAGACCGAGCTGCCGAGGATGTGCGACAAGTTAGGGCGATCAAAGATACAGATGGAAATGTGCTGCCAAGCGAGGAGAGTGTGCTACGAAGTGGAAGGACTACTTTGACGGGCTGATAAATGAAGAAAATGAGAGAGACAGAGAGAGAGAGAGAGAGAGAGAGAGAGAGAGAGAGAGAGAGAGAGAGAGAGAGAGAGAGAGAGAGAAAAGGTTGGTTGATTGAGAAGTATAGAGAAGGCCAGAAAGAGTTGCATTGTGTCTTTGTAGATTTACACAAAGCATACGACAGGGTGCCGAGAGAGGA
>NW_026611579.1:12500-15000 GCF_029633865.1 Lampris incognitus | reverse complement strand
CGCCGGCAAAGCCGGCCGGCGGACACCCTCCGAAGGCGTGTTAAGTTGGCCCATCGATCAGGACACAAACACGCAACAAATCCAGTCCGGGGTGTGGTGTAAGCAGCCCTACCAGAGAAATCACCTAACCCTAACCCTAAACGTACGGCAGACGCGTCCCCTGGCTCTCACATTGACAACTGAGAGGCTTCTGAAAACCTGGCCACGCCCATCAGTAAAAACCACTACAGCAAGTGACGACATATGTACCTTCAAAGTGCTGTACTACAGGGTGCTGTTCAAAAGGTATCTATCCCGTTTACTCTCTATGCTTCATATATCATCATATTATTGAAAAGTGCAAGCCTTTAGGAACAACAGCAACTCAAGTCGCCAACGCTCTGTTCACTCAATAACTGCAGAGATCCAAACTTCTCCTGGCATTAACATCGGCACAAAAACTGTGCGCCGGGAGCTTCGTGGAATATGGGTTTCTATGGATTCAGAATGAGATGTCAGAAAAGCTCCTGTGGGTGTAATGGTCAGTTATGTCAATACTTTTGGACATATATTGTGCGTGTGCGTGTGTCTGTGATACCTAACATAAACACACCTGTATTACTAGAATTGATCGTTCACGCCACAAAAGTGAGGGGCAAACATAGAAAAGCGTGCAACCCAGCCACTGAGGATGCACAAGCCAGTGCATTCTTAGTGCAGGTCCCAAGCCCGGACAAATGGGGAGGGTTACGTCAGGAAGGGCATCCGGCGTCAAATCTTTGCCAAATCAAATATGCGGATCATAAATAAGATTTCCATACCGGATCGGTCGAGGCCCGGGTTACCGACGACCGCCATCGGTACTGTTAACCAGCGGAGTGCCGGTGGAAACTAGGCTACTGTTGGGCGAAGGAAAAGGAGAGGGGGAAGGCATGTCCAGAGGCAGCTAGAGAGGAGGAAGGGTAGCCGTGTGGAGGTGAGAGTCAGTCGGAACTTCGAATGTTGGCACTATGGCTAGTAAAGGGAGAGAGCTGGCTGACGTGATGGAAAGAAGAAAGGTGACAAGAGACAAGGTGGAAGGGGAGTAAGGCCAGGAGTATCGCAGGTGGGTTCAAACTCTTCTACCATGGTGCGAATGGGAGGAGAAATGGGGTAGGGGTCATTCTGAAGGAAGAGTATGTCAAGAGCGTGCTGGAGGTGAACACAGTGTCAGACAGAGTGAGGATTATGAAGCTGGAAATCGAAGGTGTATTGCTGACGGTTATCAGCGCATATGCCCCGCAAGTCGGGTGTAAGATGGACGAAAAAGAAGAATTCTGGAGTTGAGTTGGACGACGTGGTGGAAAGGGTACCCAAGGAGGAGGGAGTGGTGATTGGAGCGGACTTCGATGGACACGTTGCTGAAGGGAACAGAGGTGGTGAGGAGTTGATGGTAAGGTATGGAATCGAGGAGAGAAATGTGGAAGGACAGATGGTGTTCGATTTTGCGAAAAGGATGGAAATGGCTGAGGTGAATACATATTTCAAGAAGAGGGAGGAGCACAGGGTGACGACGTATACGAGTGGAGGAAAGTGCACACAGGTGGACTATATCTTGTGTAGAAGGCGCGATGTAAAAGGGATTGCATACTGCAAGGTGGTGACAGGGGAGAACGTAGCTAGGCAGCATCGGATGGTGGTCTGTAAGATGACTTTGGAGACCAACATGAGGAAGCGAGTGAAGACACAGCCGAAGATCAAATGGTGGAAGTTGAAGAAGGAAGACTGTTGTGTGGAGTTCAGGCAGGAGTTAACACAGGCACTGAGTGGTAGTGAAGAGTTGCCAGATGGCTGGGCAAGCGCTGCAGAAATAGCGAGGAAGACAGCTAGGAAGGTACTTGGTGTGTCATCGGGACAGAGGAAGGAAGACAAGGAGACTTGGCGGTGGTGGTGGTGGTGGTGGTGGTGGAAGGAGGAAGTAGAGCAAAGTATACAGAGGAAAAGGTTGGCAAAGAAGAAGTGGGATAGTCAGAGAGATGAAGAAAGTACACAGGAGTACAAGGAGATGCAGCGTAAAGCAAAGAGAGAGGTGGCAAAGGTAAAGGAAAAGTCGTACGGTGAGCTGTATGACAGGTTAGACACTAAGGAAGGAGAAAAAGACTTGTACAGATTGGCTAGACAGAGAGACCGAGCTGCCGAGGATGTGCGACAAGTTAGGGCGATCAAAGATACAGATGGAAATGTGCTGCCAAGCGAGGAGAGTGTGCTACGAAGTGGAAGGACTACTTTGACGGGCTGATAAATGAAGAAAATGAGAGAGACAGAGAGAGAGAGAGAGAGAGAGAGAGAGAGAGAGAGAGAGAGAGAGAGAAAAGGTTGGTTGATTGAGAAGTATAGAGAAGGCCAGAAAGAGTTGCATTGTGTCTTTGTAGATTTACACAAAGCATACGACAGGGTGCCGAGAGAGGAGGTGTGATATTGTAGGAGGAAGTCAAGAGTTGCAGAGAAGTATGTAGGAGTGGTGCAGGCTATGTATGAGGGA
>NW_026611579.1:0-2500 GCF_029633865.1 Lampris incognitus | reverse complement strand
AAATCACCTAACCCTAACCCTAAACGTACGGCAGACGCGTCCCCTGGCTCTCACATTGACAACTGAGAGGCTTCTGAAAACCTGGCCACGCCCATCAGTAAAAACCACTACAGCAAGTGACGACATATGTACCTTCAAAGTGCTGTACTACAGGGTGCTGTTCAAAAGGTATCTATCCCGTTTACTCTCTATGCTTCATATATCATCATATTATTGAAAAGTGCAAGCCTTTAGGAACAACAGCAACTCAAGTCGCCAACGCTCTGTTCACTCAATAACTGCAGAGATCCAAACTTCTCCTGGCATTAACATCGGCACAAAAACTGTGCGCCGGGAGCTTCGTGGAATATGGGTTTCTATGGATTCAGAATGAGATGTCAGAAAAGCTCCTGTGGGTGTAATGGTCAGTTATGTCAATACTTTTGGACATATATTGTGCGTGTGCGTGTGTCTGTGATACCTAACATAAACACACCTGTATTACTAGAATTGATCGTTCACGCCACAAAAGTGAGGGGCAAACATAGAAAAGCGTGCAACCCAGCCACTGAGGATGCACAAGCCAGTGCATTCTTAGTGCAGGTCCCAAGCCCGGACAAATGGGGAGGGTTACGTCAGGAAGGGCATCCGGCGTCAAATCTTTGCCAAATCAAATATGCGGATCATAAATAAGATTTCCATACCGGATCGGTCGAGGCCCGGGTTACCGACGACCGCCATCGGTACTGTTAACCAGCGGAGTGCCGGTGGAAACTAGGCTACTGTTGGGCGAAGGAAAAGGAGAGGGGGAAGGCATGTCCAGAGGCAGCTAGAGAGGAGGAAGGGTAGCCGTGTGGAGGTGAGAGTCAGTCGGAACTTCGAATGTTGGCACTATGGCTAGTAAAGGGAGAGAGCTGGCTGACGTGATGGAAAGAAGAAAGGTGACAAGAGACAAGGTGGAAGGGGAGTAAGGCCAGGAGTATCGCAGGTGGGTTCAAACTCTTCTACCATGGTGCGAATGGGAGGAGAAATGGGGTAGGGGTCATTCTGAAGGAAGAGTATGTCAAGAGCGTGCTGGAGGTGAACACAGTGTCAGACAGAGTGAGGATTATGAAGCTGGAAATCGAAGGTGTATTGCTGACGGTTATCAGCGCATATGCCCCGCAAGTCGGGTGTAAGATGGACGAAAAAGAAGAATTCTGGAGTTGAGTTGGACGACGTGGTGGAAAGGGTACCCAAGGAGGAGGGAGTGGTGATTGGAGCGGACTTCGATGGACACGTTGCTGAAGGGAACAGAGGTGGTGAGGAGTTGATGGTAAGGTATGGAATCGAGGAGAGAAATGTGGAAGGACAGATGGTGTTCGATTTTGCGAAAAGGATGGAAATGGCTGAGGTGAATACATATTTCAAGAAGAGGGAGGAGCACAGGGTGACGACGTATACGAGTGGAGGAAAGTGCACACAGGTGGACTATATCTTGTGTAGAAGGCGCGATGTAAAAGGGATTGCATACTGCAAGGTGGTGACAGGGGAGAACGTAGCTAGGCAGCATCGGATGGTGGTCTGTAAGATGACTTTGGAGACCAACATGAGGAAGCGAGTGAAGACACAGCCGAAGATCAAATGGTGGAAGTTGAAGAAGGAAGACTGTTGTGTGGAGTTCAGGCAGGAGTTAACACAGGCACTGAGTGGTAGTGAAGAGTTGCCAGATGGCTGGGCAAGCGCTGCAGAAATAGCGAGGAAGACAGCTAGGAAGGTACTTGGTGTGTCATCGGGACAGAGGAAGGAAGACAAGGAGACTTGGCGGTGGTGGTGGTGGTGGTGGTGGTGGAAGGAGGAAGTAGAGCAAAGTATACAGAGGAAAAGGTTGGCAAAGAAGAAGTGGGATAGTCAGAGAGATGAAGAAAGTACACAGGAGTACAAGGAGATGCAGCGTAAAGCAAAGAGAGAGGTGGCAAAGGTAAAGGAAAAGTCGTACGGTGAGCTGTATGACAGGTTAGACACTAAGGAAGGAGAAAAAGACTTGTACAGATTGGCTAGACAGAGAGACCGAGCTGCCGAGGATGTGCGACAAGTTAGGGCGATCAAAGATACAGATGGAAATGTGCTGCCAAGCGAGGAGAGTGTGCTACGAAGTGGAAGGACTACTTTGACGGGCTGATAAATGAAGAAAATGAGAGAGACAGAGAGAGAGAGAGAGAGAGAGAGAGAGAGAGAGAGAGAGAGAGAGAGAAAAGGTTGGTTGATTGAGAAGTATAGAGAAGGCCAGAAAGAGTTGCATTGTGTCTTTGTAGATTTACACAAAGCATACGACAGGGTGCCGAGAGAGGAGGTGTGATATTGTAGGAGGAAGTCAAGAGTTGCAGAGAAGTATGTAGGAGTGGTGCAGGCTATGTATGAGGGAAGTGTGACAATGCTGAGGTGCGTGGTTGGAATGACAGATGGGTTCAAGGTGGAGGTGGGATTACATCAAGGATCGGCTCTGAGCCCTTTCTTGGTTGCAACGGTGATGGACAGGTTG